>NW_007148959.1:173986-272020 GCF_000164805.1 Carlito syrichta | reverse complement strand
AAGATTCTCTAAAGAATACTGATAGCTACACAGAGACAGACCAATAAAATCATGAAACAGCATAAGTTAGAAGGCAAACAACAAAAGTGATCAAAACAGTCAAAATGATAAAATCATAAGTCAAAATAAGAGATCAGACTAAAGTCACTTTAGCTCTGATCTCCGCCTCTCCCCTTTGTTTTTTGTTTTTTTGTTGCAGGCAGCTAGATTTACTCGCAGTTTGGATTTGTGTTTTTTTTGTTTGTTTGTTTTTGTTTTGAGTTGGGGTCTCACTCTGTCACCCAGCCTGGAGTGCAGCGGCCACTGGGCTCCTCGCCTGCTGGGCTCCGGCGATCCTTCTGCCTCATCCTTCCAAGTTGCTGGAACTACAGGTGCTGGTATTTTTGTTTTTTTGTTTGGTGTTTTTTAGCCTGCTGCCTGGGAGTTGCTTTTGTCTGATTCAACATAGGGGTGGGGCTTTGTCTCCTGTTTAGCGACAGTTATCTCAGGAACTGAGGTGGGGGTTGTTGATAGGTTGGCAGGGCAACAGAAATCTCTGCCTGGAGAATGGCCAAGGCAGATTCACTTTCGCAGATCCGTTTCTCTCCACTTGTCTGTGTCCTCAAGCTTGGGGTCACTCACTGAGTGCCTCAGCCAGGGTGGGCCCCAGAGCTCCAGAGCTCCAAAGCTCCAAAGGGCAGGTAGTGAGCAGTCTGAGTGGCCCTGGGCCCCCCACAGGGTACTTCAGCCAGGAATGGGACCAGTGCCTCTGAGGGGCGGGCGCCCAGAGCCTCCCTGAGTGACCGGTGGCTTGGTGCTGGGTGCTGGGGGAGAGACAATGTAGCCAGGGAGGGAGCTGAGATCCGAGACTCCCACACAGGCTGTAGTGACATATGGTGGAACTGCAGCAGCAGGGGGACCAAAAGTCCCCGGGCCTCAGACCAGCATGGCTGGTGATGGGCTGGGGGATGGGGGATGAAAAGTAAGAGTCTTTTTGGGAACTCATGTTCGGAGAATCTCACAAGTCCACTTATGCTGTCGCCATCTTACCAGAACCCTAAAAAGCTAGTCTTTAAATATAAATTTGAGGTATAATTTTGTTTTATTCTATGTATGGCCAACTTCATTTGGAGTGAAATGAGGCAGTTTTGTGGACAGCCTGATTTCAGGGATTTCTGCCTCCCTGGAAGAACTCACAGACTTTGGAGCTGTGTAAATCCTGCTTCTGCCACTTTTTAGCTGTGCTTGTTTAACCTGTCTGAGCCTGAGTTTTCTTGTTTGTAGAAATGAAGAAATAATTCTCCCTTGGAGGTTCTGGTGAGGACCATAGATAAACTACATAAAGCATTGAGGACAGTGTCTGACTGATGAACAGCCAGTATGTAGTACATGGCAGCATTCATCTCACTGCACGATTTTTGTGACCAGGAACATATAGTTCATTTCAAACTCTTCAGTGTCTAGCAATCTCCAGCACAAAGTAGGTGCTCAAAAAATGCTTGTAGAGTGAATAAGTGAATGAATGGGCAAATGAATGAATATGGGAGATACAGTAATCTCTCTGGTAAAGTATCTGTTAGAATACATGTATGAATGTAACCAAAGATCATCAAGAACACACCTGTAGCTAAACAAATTGCACTTATTATCTCCACATCCAGGAAGAACACACACCATGGGGAACTGGTAGGCATCTCGATAAATGTTAGAAAGATCTTGTTCTTACAGATCCAGGATTTGTGTTAGGATACTGAGTTAGAGAGTATAATGAAACAGGGCTTTGATCTGGATTGGGTGCTTTCAGGAAGTGGGTATAAATCTATGATTATATATCTCAATGTATCTTATCCAGAGAGAGAGATGGAAGATTAGATCAAGGTTAATGCTGTAATTGGTAAAGAAACAGTAGCCACATGTACTAGGCAGAATAGGGGGCCATGAAATCCAGTAGAATACTGTTCAGTTACTAGAGAGAAGTATCCATTTGGGTTTACCAAGTATTAGACACTCAGCAGATTTAGAAATGTAATATATTCATTGGGAATCTGGGGGCAGGAGAGGATGCCTTTGAAAGACAGAGAGGGAAGAAGCAGGCATGGAAGAAAAGGCCTTTCAGTCCTCAAGCTGATCCATCCTCTGTGAAAAGAAAGAGAAGAAGCGGATTCAGTCCGGGAAAACTTCAGACTGTGATGCAAATCTGACAGGTCTCTGCCAACCCAATAGGTCACTCAGAATCACTGAGCAGAAATGACCAGGCCCTATGAACCCCACTCTGCTATTCATTGCCTAAGAATTGAGGAGAAAGAGTTTGGCCTCAGCTCAAAAGCTTTGGTGGAGTCTGAGGGTAGCTGCAAACTGTCAGGCGAACTGCCATCTCTATAGTTGAAAAGCAAACTGTTTTATGGAGGAAAACCCAAGTGGCCCATCCCATGACTGTCTCAGAAGGTGGATTCTACAAAGAGTAGGAGCTCATATCATCCTCAAGATCTATTGCAGCCAAGATGATGTATCTCTAAGTACATTCCCTTCTTAATTCCTAAGTTCATGTCCATCAAGCAGCATTCAAATGGCTCATTTTGTTTAGTATGTGTTCAGTACTGGAAAAGAAGTAACCAAGTATAATAGTCACTGGGGAAAGAAGTTACTGTTAAAACAAACAGACCATCACAGCAGCATGGCTACCGGGTCACTTCCTGATTGTACAGGTGACAAAATCAGGACACAGTAAGATTAACTCACTTGTCGACAATTGCAGAACCATGGAGCTAGAGAGGAACCCTGGTCCATTCTACCCACTCACTCTCCTTAAGAAGCATCAGTACACAATAGTTTGATGGATGATCCGTGCGTTACCAGATGAAAATTGTTCCTAAGCATGAACAGTAAGTACATGTTTTGGATGCTGTTAATCATATCAGAGCTTGACAACCCATGAAATCACTCCAGAAACAGTTGGTTAAGTATTACTCACACGTATCACACCTTGTATTATGCCAAACACTTTTAATGACTTTGGATTTTCAGTCCATTAACATTGCTGCAACTGAAACAGATCCATAGATGTCAAAATTGTTCCAGGGGTTCTCTCTGACTGATGTTTTCTAGGTTTCACAGGCTTCATATTTTTAAAACTTGCAGAATATTCTGTGCTCCTGTATGGAATGTTGGTGTCTTGAATGTCTTAGTGTCTGACTCTACTTTGCGATTATTGCCATGGGTCACATATATTTTCTAGAAAAAGTCCATAAGGTATACAGTGAGGAGATAGGGAAAATTTTAACTATTTTATTTTATTTTATTTTAGACAAGGCTAACTCAATTGCCCAGGCTGAAGTGCAGTGGCATGATCCCAGCTCACTGCAGCCTCAACTTCTGGGACTCAAGTGATCATCCCATTTCAGCCACCATGCCTGATTAATTTTTTTTTTAAGACTAAATCTCTCATGTTGACTAGCTGGTCTTCAACTCCTAGGCTCAAGTTCTCCCAAAGTGCTGGGATTGCAGGCTTGAGCAACCACACCCAGACAATATTTAACTTTTAAATTGATTCTTATATGCACTATTTCCTAGACACTTCTAAATTTCATAGTTGTTTTTAGGTGTATAGTTATATATATATACAGCTATATATATTTAATATATATTAATATAGCTATATATATTTAATATATCATATTAAATTATTACAGCATTAATTAGTAAATACTGATAATTTCCAAAAGATTGTCTTCTCAACAATTTTTAATCACTTCACTATGAGTCTGTTTATCAGTAGTCAGACAAGGGAGAGGTCGTCTCCATTTAAATGAGATAGTAGTTCTACTCTTATCCTCTCTTTGCTTAATCTTAACTGCAAAACACACAAGCAAACAAAAAAAAACAAGAAATTTTGCCATGTTGACAAAATCAATAAGCAAATATCTAAATTTGTATTAAACAGTGTGCATGGAAATCCCATTTGGCCAGAGACATCTCAAGTTGATATCCTGTGGTGAGTCATTTAGCCTCCTCTGCTGTGTAAATAACACTCCTGGGTTCATTCCTATGTTTTGGGCCAGGTCACTTACCTTACTCTGCAACTCTATAGACCCATTTCAAGGTCTACTGAAGACGAGGAAATGCTTGACAGTTTCTCTTCTCTTCTCTTATTCCATTGTGTCCTATGTCTTTTTGCATTTGTCATTTGCATTTATGAGAATTTTCATCCATTATGATTTGAATGCTTATTTGAATTGCATTTATGAGAATTTTAATCCATTATTATTTGAATGCTTGTTAAAGTCTGTATCCTCATATGATTATTGAATTATTGAGGGAAGAGGCTATGTGTTCCTTGCTTTCTACTGTATCCCAGGACCTGGTACTCACAGGATTTTGATTAATATGATTTTCTTCCTCCAGACTCAGGTACACAATAGACTCAAGCATCTTTCTCAGCTCAATGCACAACCAACACTGGCCCATGTAGGCCTTTCTTTAGCAGATTCCACTCATGCTTCCTATTCCCAGTTAGTATATTCCCATTCACGTGTTCCATATCCCCACCTGCATTCCTCTCTCTAACCTCAAGACATCAACTTTAGTGCACTTACTCCGTGACCTGCTATGTGATATCAATGGAAATTCTCAGCATTTTCGAATTCTCTATGCAATGGTTACTTAGACTGAGGTGTATGTTGGAAAATTGCATAATGCTGCTTTGTATGTGTAATTATTTTTAACATAAATTTGATCTAAGATCATATACATACTGAAAAGTATGAAAATCACAGATATACAGCTTAGTGAAATCTCCATAATGAGCACACACTTAAAGGAGCATCCCTAGCCCCTATTGTGCCTCTTATGCCAAAAGCCCCTCCTGTGCCTCTTTCCAGACACTCCCTTTCCCAGGCAAGGGTAAACACTCTCCTGATGTTTAATGCTGTAGATTAACTTTGCTGGTTTGGGGACATTTCTCAACTCCTACAGCGTGAATTCTTTTGAGTCTGGCTTCTTTCCCTCAACATATTAGTAAGATTTATCCTATTGTGTATAGTCATAGTTTATTTATTTTTATAGATCTATCATATAAATATATCAGAATTTATCTAGCCTGTAGTTGGACGTGTATATTATAGTCTGTTATCATGTAAAGTGTCTATATGAATATTCTTGAACAAATCTTTTGGTGAAAATATGTGAGTATTTCTGCTGTTTACATGCCTAGGAATGGAATTGTAGATGTGTGATGTGAAGGTTTCGTTGGTGTATGTGCCCAGCTACAAGATGGCTTAGCTGGAGAATATTTTCACAGAGTTGTACTAAGTTCAACTAGATCACTCTCCAGAGTGACTACATAGCTGTCATGCCCACCACTGTGCACAAGGGCTGCATATTCTCCGTGTCTTTGTCATATCTAATTCTTGACAAAATGTTGAGTGAGAGGTGATATTTCCATATCATTTAATTAGTATTTTCTTGATTAATAGTGAGGTAGAGCACTTTTGGGGGGGCACCTTCTGTATTGATCAGCTATTCAGTTTTTAACTCTATGAATTGCCTCTCCATACCCTCTGCCACTTTTCTTTTTAAATGTCCTTCCTTCTTGTTGATTTGCATAAGTGTCTTATATAGACTAAATATCAATCACTTATTAGTACTGGAGACAACCCCTTCCAGATGTTAACTGTCTATATGGTCCTTCCTTGTATGAAAAATATTTAATTTTGCTTTATTTAGTTAAACGCACTTTTTTCTTTTCCTTTTTTATTGTGAGATAGCTTATTTAAGAATATTTAACCTACTATAGAATCAACAAAAGCTTTGCAGTTATATCTTTCATAATTAAATCTTGAGTCCATTTTTTTAATGTTGTGTGAAGAATTTGGCTTATTCCTGTGTGATATTATCCATGATACTTGAAAAAGATCCGTATAAATAAAGATCCATATAAATCTTTCTGAATTATACCTGAACTGGTACTACACTAGTGAGATAAGTGTGAGTCTCTACTCTTTAATTTTTCTGAGCTATGTGTGGACCTTTATTCACCCATTTAAATTAGTCAACTTTCTTCCAAATAGATCCTATTAGTACTTACTGTTACTAGAATTATACTGAATTTATTAGATTAATTTGGGGTTAATAGATATATCTACACTATGGACTACCAATCTATGTATGTGGTCTTTCTTTACATTGTATTTTCTAAGAACTACCTTAAGACCTTTAAAAATACTTGGGTTAAACCATTATAGTACCTACTGTTATATACAGGAGTAAAGCCTTTATGGAATAAACACAAATATACATCTACCATACTTATGACCCTTGTTCATTAAATTGTACATGAGGATCATGACTATTTGTGGCTTGGAGAGAATAAAGGTGGGAAAAATTTAAAAACCATAAACCAGAAAGTTGTGGAGTTCGGCAGACGAGGAGTTGAATTCCAGATTCTTTACTCACAGGCTGTGGGAAGCTGAGCAAATGACTTAATCTCTTGTGTCTGAATTTCCCATAAATTCAATGATGTATAAAATGCCTGATACATGGTAGATGTTCAATAAATGTCAGCTTCCCCCCCCCTTCTTGGGTTTTCCTTGGAATCAGTCCTTTGAGAACAATTTAATTCGTTCTTTCCTCAGCATCTTTGATAAAGGTAGACACATCTTCAACACCCCTACTCCCACAGTCAGCTCTTGCTCCCTGGGCAAAAAACAAAATTCAATTTTATTTCAGAAGAAACTGCAGAGAGACACCTCCCCTTCTTTATCTTCCTATGTCATTCAAGTACTAAACCATCAGACCCTGAACACAGGTGATTTGACTTTAGCCAGACATATATCACTAAACACTGAGGGTACAGAAAGGTCCTTCTCCACCCCAGACAGAAGTCTATGCATACGCTCTATTCTTAGTCATACACGCTATTGTATTTGACATTTCACATGCATTTGAGTAGCCATCTCACTATCCTACACCACATTGCTCTATTCAATTCCTGCATGTTGACTTATATATTCACGTTAGCTTATGCACTTGCTGTCCCCTCCACTACACTGTAAGCTCATGAAAACAGAAACTCTAGTTGTTTCATTCATCATTGTATGCCCAGGACCTGAACCCTGTGCACAGTATGTGTCCAATAAATAGCTATTAAATAAATAAATGATCTTTGTGAGAAATAATTTGCCTTATTTACAGACTGTAAAAATCGACACATATTGTTTCTGCCTATCCACATAACTAAATTAGACTCTTTGATTTTTCAAGGTAGAAATTTTAAATGATGAAAGTGTTCAAAGAAACACTAGATATCACAGCATCAATGGAAATTAATTCTTCTCCTTTCTTATCATTTTTCATAAAGGAGGTACAACCATAAAATATAATGCTATACACAGAGTAGCTATTCAATAATTCTTATAAAACAAACTAATTCAATTATTATTAAAGTGTATACACTAAAGTTGAGATGTTGCAAGGAAGTAACAGCAAAGGAAGAAAACTTTGAACTTCTGGTGGCTACTAATTAGATAGCAAACTCATAATTCTAAGAAGAGTAAATGGGTGGGGTGCATGGGTCATATTCTGCCTTAAAAGGCATTAATACAAATACTAGAACATTTGCATCACATTTTATAGTGCGCGCGCGCGCACACACACACACACACACACACACACACACAAGCTCCTCCATTAAAGTGCACGTGATTGTTTCATGTGGATACAAGGGGACCAGATTTTTAGGGATCTTAATTAGAATGGCTTGTATTTGAAAGTTTGTGAATGCCAGGTTACAGAGGCCTGGTGCAAGGAAATGAAGTATTCCCCCTGGGAATCCCTGGATTCCCACACCCTCTGAGTTATGGAGGTCACCATAGCAACATCTGTGTACATCAGTGCTCCAATGAGGATAGGCCACAGCTGCTAAGCCCTACCAGGGATCCTCACACCCTGTCTGGTTGGAAATTAAGTCACAGTCTTATTCCAAGCTTTCTGAGAATCTTTGAGCCCTTTAACTTATCCCAGGAGAAATAATTAAAGTCACACTGACTTGAATAGTATCTGAGATGGTAGTATGTCACTAGCTATTTTATGGTTCTAGAGTGATAGTCTTTGCAGAAAGCAGCTAACTGCACCTGAGAGGTGTGGCCTCTCCGTATGACCCAGAGGAAAATGCACTCAGAGGTGATGTCCAAGACTGGATTATCTCAGCCAAAGAGGCCAGACACAGCCCTGTGATTCCAAATAATTAACCACTTTTCGTTAGAAGTCACAAGCCTTTTCTGATTGCTGTCCCTTAAATTAAAAAACACTTTTGCTCAGGTACCTGAGTAAAGACCTCTGGGATTGTCAAAAATTATAATGTCTGAAAACAGTTGGGAAAATATACACTATAAAGACATCCAAATGAAGAAAAAGAGCCCACATATGTTTTTCACAGGTTCCCCAATCTAATCTGCCACATTAATTGTCTTCACTGAAGAGATAGATACCAGGATAGTTTTCATTTCTCAGGTCCTAGTAGTGATCGTCTAAGTATCAGACCTAGCATACTCAAAAGCTTACTTATTTTTTTTTTTTTTTTTCCGAATTTGAGTCCTTGATTAGCCGGTGATTGAGAGCAAGCTAGTGTCATAAAGAACTCTTGACTCCAAACAGAATAAACAAGGGGTTTATAATGTCAAAAACCACAAAAGCTGTACAGTTACAATTATACTTTTGGCAGAATATTTGGTTTTGGTTGTGCAAGGGTACAGATAGCTACAAAATTTGCAATTAGGGAGTTTCCAAGCACTGAAGGAGAACAAGGGTGTGGGCTTGTGATTACGGGAAGGTTACAACTTGTGATTATGTGAAGGTTATGCAGGGAGGTTATCTCTGGGTATGAACAGCTAAAATGGAGAATCTGTTACAAAATGGAGTTACTTATGTTAAGCCAGCTATTACAGGCTATTATTGGTTTTACAGATAGATATTTCACAACCACTGGCTCTGGGCAGTACTGGAAGCCCTGATGTGTTGCATTTGTTGATTTCAGTGATGAAAATATAGCACACATGCCCATGTTGATTTGAGGCTCCCAGTGGGAGATCAACGGACACAAAGTAAGGAAGAGACAGTGACTCCAGGCCTTTCTCCATGAAAAACTTGCTTATTAAGACCCCCTACTTGGATATGTGGAAAAACAGCCACCCTCTCCAGCATATATGTTCAGGTTGTGCACTGCATAAGTGTACTACATCCAAGGGGCACCATTCTCATCATAGACACATATTAACATTTGCGAGCACATGGGTCAATGTAGAGATTCAGCTTATCAGCTGAGTTGTTGATCAACAGACAAGTTCCCCTCCTACATATCTCACAATGGTACATGTAGTCATGGACAAATCTGGAGGAGCACATGTGCACACACTCAGTAGAACACACATATGTGCATGACTATGACCTATCATGAGCTCACCCTGAGTGTTCCCTGAGGTCATGTCTCTTGCCCTTCTTGCCCACTACTCTTAGATCCTCATTCCTACCTCACACCGTGCCTACCTGACCCAGTCATGTCACTGGTGGTACCAAAAAAGTGTGCAAGTTTATAGTATACGATATGTTTCACTCACTTTTCAGATTCTGTGAGTCATCCAAAGCATGGGTGCATGTGGCCAGTACTACAACTTGCTGGGGTTCTGTCTAGAAAGCAGGTATCAAAATAATCAAAGATGTTCAAAGAAAGAACAGAGACTTGATATTCCAAAGTCTAACATCAGAAAGGAAACTTTTAAGAAAAGAAGTTCTTGCAGTAACTTGGATGGATTTAGAGTCTATCACACTCAGTGCTCTAACACAGCAACAGAAAACTGAGTACCACATGTTCTCATTCATAAGCAGACCTTGAACAATTATCATAATACCATAACAAAGGGATTGGCAGTAGTGGGAAACTGCCAGGGGAAGGAGGGGCATACCTCATCAACAAGGGTACCTGCATTATGAACATTTGTATACCTAACCCTAAATTGCACCCCAAATCTTTAAAATAAAAAAATTTTTAAAAAGAAACGAAGTCCTAGGGAGTTGATTGCAAAGCATCCATATGGAAAGAAAGGGAAGAAACCCAGGTGGCTCTAACAGCATGTCAGTGAGCCTGGATTTAAAGACAGGAGAAGTGTGAGGGATGCTTAAGATGGAGGATACATATGAACCAACAGCAAGAATTTGTGCCTACAATGTCAGGAAGGCAAGCTGAGGCTCGAAAAAATAACAAGAAAGTGAACAAGAAACAGATGAGCCACTGAGGTGCATAGAGGGAGGCTACTTGCCCAAGGTCACATCGACAGAGATGGTCAGTGGCAGAGTCAGGATTTGAACCCACGTCCTGCTTCACTGCTGTAAGACCCCTCACGTCCAGTCCGTCAGCAAGCCCTCCTGGTGATGTAACCTTTGCTCTTGCTCAGGCTCTAATCTAGATAATTGCAATGCCTCCAGGTCAATCTTCTCTGAAATCCACTCCCCAAGACTTACAGACACCAGTGATCATCCAAAAATATGACTATGTCCTTCCAAAAGCCCTTCCAGGGCTTTCTGTTTACCTCCGAAATGTGAGAGTCAGCTCTCCTTGATTTGACTCCCACATCCTCTGGCACTTCATCTCTTGTCCCTCCCCCCAACACTCAGCAATGGCAACACTGAGCAGTTAAAGTGTCTCTAAACACCTCTTGTTTTTCTGCCTTTCCCTGCATTGCTCCCTCTGCTGGGAATGCCCTCTCCCTCAACTCCCATGGCAACATCCTTCAGAGCTTAGCACAATCTCTACCGCCCACCCCCAGGATAGCTTTTCTGAACTTCCAGCCTAGGCAGGCCCCTGCTGTGAGTCCCTATACTACTTCTCACAGTGCTTATGTGGTGCTGAGCCTTCCTTAGCCTTTCTCCCTCACTAACGTTTAAGCTTCTTGGAGCAGGAAACATGCCTGACTTGTTTTTCGTTTTGTTTTGTTTTTTCCCTCCACAACATTTATGCAAGCACATTGGCTGCTCAAAACATGCATGTTCAAGTATAAATTACATCAGATGTCAGTTCCTTGGTTGGTCTGTAGGGCCTTCTATGATTTAGTTATCCAAACCTATCCAGAGTTCCCTCTCTCCCCTTTCTTTGGGATGTACTCTACAGCACTAGGCTCACTGACCTCTCCTCACTGTCCCAAATGTACCTTTTCATTGCTATGGTGCCCTCTCCCTGACGCCCTCTTGTTGGCTATGGAGATGCCACCCACCCTCTCTCTTCCAGGTCTAGGATGAACTTCTCCATGAAGCCACTCCTGA
Organism: Carlito syrichta; assembly: GCF_000164805.1. Taxonomy (NCBI): domain Eukaryota; kingdom Metazoa; phylum Chordata; class Mammalia; order Primates; family Tarsiidae; genus Carlito; species Carlito syrichta. The sequence goes on along the minus strand of NW_007148959.1, from coordinate 260,734 downwards.
GGCACTGGTCTACTTTGTCCTTCTTGAAAGGTACCTATAGAAACCTAGAAGAAACTTAGCTTATTCTTAGTCTTTTGGCCTCAGTGTAGCGATTAGCAAGCATTCAGACATTCTACTGAAGGACAAAGAGCAGCCTATCCCATCCCCCCCTAGGCAAATCTTCAGATACAAGATCAGGACAACCCAAATGACCACCCCACCTCTTTGGTCAAGGAATTTGTGAACTGCAAATGTCTAACAAGTCTCTTACAGGAAATTCCCCTCAGGTTAACCTAATCAGCCCTCTGTGAACTACTGACACAGATAAGCCCCACCATGGCAGCAATCATGTGACTAACCCACCAACCTGGATGGAGCTCTGCCAGCCAACCAATAATCAACTGACAAACTCACTCCTCACGTGGCTTCTTCCTGTCGTTACTCCAGTCGTTCTCCTTCTCGGCCTGTGCTCCTTTCTCCCTTGCATTATAAAATTTCTTCAATCTCAATTCCAAAAAATTTCAAATCAAACCATTACCAGTTTCTTTTACAAAGTTACTCACCGAGGACCCAGGCCTCAACAACCCAAGCCCTACTGCCTCCTAAACCTTCTCGCCCCATTTTTCATTACAGATATGGTTTTCAGGCCTTATTACCTCCAACTCAGGTTTTCAGTGTTCCTTGACCATCTTCTTCGTGATAAATGGCTCCTCCCTTTCCTGTGTCCACTCGACAACTGGCCAGACCAACTTGCATTCTTCTACCTCCAGGGCACCTTCTGACTTCCAACCCAGCAAAATTTTTTCTTTCTGTGCCTTCTTATGGGGCCTTGTGTGGCTGGTCCTTCCACCCACCTCACCCAACAACGCCCTCCGCCAGCAGGAAGTAGCCAGACCAATAAACTCAGCCCCTTCATCCCTTAACCAAAGAGATGGGAATGAAAGGCCCCAGTCAGCCACAACGAGGAACCTGCCCCCTCCAAAAACTAAGTCTAGGTGTGGCCCCCACCTAAAATGGAGCTCCTGCCTAAGAAGGAGCCCGGACAAACTAACATGGAGGCTCGGACAAGGCTTTCCGGGTTCTTCTTCCACAACAAAGCCCACCATTCCCACGTCCGCAAAAGCCCCCACCAATCCCAAAAATGTCTCACCTGCTGACCAATAGGTAACCGACAGGTTGCTTTAAATTTCTATAAAACCAGTGGCCACTCCAGCCCTCCCAGACCTTCCCCACTGTTTTGAATGCGCGAGCTGCATCCACCAGCGATCATTGGATAGGTGAGTTCCCCAGACACGGAAGCCTAAAACTTGCCCGGGATCACCGGGGGGAACTGACCATTGATCAGCAGCCCCTCCGGCTGCCAGGCAAGGGGGAATGCTCCCCGCCTCGGTCTTCACAGCCACAGTGGACCCTAGAGGCTTCCTCTTCTCCTTTATCTCTCTCAAACCTTAAAAATTCCCATGGCTGTTGGGCTGCAGCAGACCCCAGGGGTCCCACATCTGCTAGCCCACAGCAGATTCTGAAGGGCTTCCACATCTGTTGGGTGATAGCGGACCTCAGAGGTTCCCACGTCTATTGCCCCACAGGAAACCCTGTTCGACCAGCAGGAATCTCGAACACCCTCTCACCCGCCACTCGGTCAAGTGCTTTCTGTCTGTTCCAAAATTCCTTGCGCAATGTGCCTTGACTCCCTTGGTTCTCTAGGAGAACCCTGGTTGTGCCAAACCTCTGTGATGACAGACTTTGCCACAGCCACACTTCTCGGACAGCCGACTCTTCAGGGGACACCCTGTTTGGTCCACGTGTCCCACCATGGGAGGCTCGTCATCCCTGCCAGCCGATTCCCCCCCTTGAGTGCCTCTTAAACAATCTCAACACACTTTCACTCACCCCCAATATCAAACCCAAACGCCTAATTCACCTCTGTACACAGGACTGGCCTACATATCCCTTAGACAACCAAAATCAGTGGCCCCTTCAGGGGTCCCTAAATCCCAATATTATACGGGACCTATATAATTTCTGTGAGCATTCAAAACAGTGCGTAGAGATTCCCTACGTTCAGTCCTTCTCTCTCCTCCACAACCACCCCCATCTTTGCCTTAGTTATAATCCTTCCATCCTCCACCCCCAGCTCATGCTAGCATCCACTGTCTCCCCTACGACTTCTCTTCCTCCTATTGTTCCACACAAGCCTGTACTTCCTCCTACAACCCCCCCCCCCAACTCACCACCCTAGTTTCGGCAGTAGCCAGCCCAATAATCCTCCTCCTATTAGCTGTAACCCTAGGACCATGCATTATCAAATATCTCCTTACCTACATGAAGACTACTGTCTCAAACTTTTCAAATTGAAGCCCTAACCTCCTGTTGCTCAATAGCTTCCAACCTGTTCCTGTAAAAAATCCAGAGCTATAACAATCAAATTTTCATCTAATTTTTTCTTTTAGATATGCTCTCTTCCAGGTTTTCTGTCTACCTCCACAGTCTGCTCCAGGACAACTGGTTACTACCATCCCCGTGCTCATTAGAAGACTGGCCAGAACAGGTCACTGTTCTACACTTACAAGGAATCTTCATGGAACTCTCACCTGTGGAAATCTATACCTTCAGCGCCTACCTTTGGGCCCTGCTCTGGCTGGTTCTGCACCCTTCCACCACCTTACCCCCACAACGCCCCCAACCAGCAGGAAGTAGCCAGAAAGAGTAATGATGCCCCTCCCCATAAAAACAGAAAAGGTGGGAATGAAGGGTGTAGGAAGCGACCAGAGGGGCGGCTCCCAAAATGGCGCCGAGCATGGTGAGGACACACCAGACAACAAAGGCCCTAGGTCCCAGCTTCTGTGTGCACAATTCCCCGTGCACACGAAGTTCAAACCTGCAAGCCTCCAATCCTTAGCCAGCTTTGTTATGCGTCCAATAGGACTATAACACGGCATCAGCCCCACCCTACTTCCATGCTGCTCCTCCAATAGAAACCTAGCACAGCCCCTTCTGGCCCCTGCCAGGCCCATAAATACACCCCTCTCCCTGCATAGCTCTCTCTCACTCTCTCTCTCCCTCTCTCTCCCCCCGTCTCTCTCCCCCATCTCTCTCCCTCTCTCCCTCTCTCTCACTTTTCCTCAGTTACAGTCCCTTCCTGTAACTGCTCCTTTAATAAATCTCTCAGTTCCAGCCAGGTGTGGAGTCATTACTGGCGCCAAAATCCTTTCACTTCTCATACAACAAAACCACTAAATACACAGTAGAGAAGCCCACTGTGCATGGGCCAATGCTAATGACTGCATGAGGCCCCTCTAGGACAATCAGACAGAGGGAAAGCTTGGTCCAGGATTCTCAAATGTCAGTATCTGTAGGTCTTCTCAGGCAGGAACATTTCTTCTGGCATAAATCCTTCACACTTCTGGCTGAGGGGTACACAAATGACTGCAGCGTCTGGGAGGCAAGTAGGGAAAAGAAGATTGTGGGACTCAGCATGTAGGCATTTATTTAATTTCCAGTTTTCACACCTGCTTTCTAATGTGGTCAATGTCGCTGGTCTCTCTCAGGGCTAATTTCTCTAGAAAGTAAACACATGCCCTTTGAAGGCAAAGGAAAGAATACAAAGATTCATCTTCTCCATAGAGTTTTTTCATTAATCCACCTATTTTCAACCCCATTCCCTGTTATAACTTCTGGAATAATAGTTGACTTCCACTATTGAGCCCTTCCAGTGTTCTCTGGAGTGAATAAGCTTCCTGGTTTTTGTCTTTCTCTGCAAGATGCTAGTTTGCAAGATCTGATCTGTATTTGTTTTAAATTTATTTTCACCTTCTCTCAAAATACAGGTCAATGAAATATAACAGAAAGTATGTTTGTTCACTGCTAATTACTGTGTCTGGTAGCATTTTCCATGTACTTTCCACTAAAGTCATACGTCGCATAAGGACATTTCGGTCAACAATGACTACATATACAACAGTGCTCCTATAAAGTTATAATGAAGCCAAAAAATTCCTATCCTGTCTATTTCCACGTGTTCTTATGTTTAGATACACAAATACTTACCACTGTGTTACAATTACCTTTGGTATTCAGTATGGTAACATGTTGTACAGGTTTATAGTCTATGAGTAATAGACTATACCCTACAGCCTAGGTGTATAGTAGACTAGACCATCTAAGTTGTTGTAAGTACACACATTGTGATATTCATACAGAGATGAAATTGCCTCAGGACACTCTCAGAACCTATCTCTGTCATTAAGCAACATGTGTAGCATGTATGAATGTATGAATGTGTATGTAGATATACCAGCAGTGCCAAAAAAATGTATACACATTTTAAGAGATGTTAATCATGTATTACTTTTCAAAGATGAATTGAATTCTGGTAACAATGTGTAATATGATGTTCAGTCAAAAGATGGCATTAATTAAATGAATGCTAGCGTCACCATGCAACAGGCAGGGCGGTCAAAGAAAGCAGAAGCATGGCTGTCTCTCGAGGAGCACATGACCATTTTGAAGTGGTAATTTGAAGTTTGAGAACATTATGGAAGGACTCCGACAATGGAGGTGTGAGTATGCAACAAAACCTCCAACAGACCTATCAACTGTGCACACTTGTGATAAATCTGATATGCATGGTATTATGTGTGTTGTGCACAAGGGAAAATCCAGGAGGCCTCACATAGCAACAAATCCTGCTGCTTCTGCTATGGTGGTAGGACTGATAACATGCTCTCCACAGAAATCTGCCAAGCGACGGTTAAGTATACCTAGACATGCTATACACATCCATTTTACCTGCAATTCATACACTTTTGGGAAATGATTAAATATACTTCCAACAAGATGGCACCCTATGGCACTTCCACCGAGACTTGAGAACTTACCTCAGTAAGAATTTGCCAGGACAATGGATAAGACAGAGAGGTGTAGTTGAGTATCCCCACGTTCTCCTGACTTAACACCCCTTGCCTTCTACCTATGTGGGACTTTAAAGGATGTGATGTACCATAGAAAACTGGCTACATTGGTGGTACTTCGAGAAGAAATTGAAAGGTCATGTGTAGTGATACAAGAGGACACTTTGGCCAACATTGTTTAAGCAGTTGTTCCCCACCATCAGAAGTGTCTGGACACTGATAATGGCTACTTTGATCACCTCTTGTAATTGTTGAAGTCAAACGCGACTTGTATTTATCTTTTGTTATTGGTCTATATTGAGTATTACAATTTTAATACAGTTTTTTTTTTCTTTTTTAAAATGTGCGTACATTTTCTGGGACCCTCTGTATGTACACACATACATGTATTCCTTGACTACTGAAATAGTCTTCCCATCCCTTTCTCTCCTTATGGGTTTGTAATTGTTTACTTACGTACTACCATTTGATTGGCATTTCAGGAGAGCCCCAAGATAAAAGCACATATTCAGTCCACTGGGTTTAACCAGAAGTTTTCTCTTTTGTTTGCTTGTATCTTCTTGCACTCTGCTTTCCACCAGAATCCATGTGATTTTACTGAACTTTAAGTCAGATTGTATTCTTTCTGTGCTCAGAACCCTCCAGTTGCTCCCTGAGTTACTCTGAGTAGACTCCAAAATCCTTCTTGTGCTCACACAGTTTCACATCTGGCTCCTCACTGCTTCCCCACTGCCTCTTTCATCAGGGCTCCCACTACCCAGTCCACACTCTGCACCTACGCCTGGTCTCCCTGCTCTTCTCAGAACACACAAAGCACATTCCCACTACAAGGATGCTGTTACCTTTCTCCTGTAGCATCTTTCCTCAGACAGCTGCATTTCTGACTCACTGAAGTCCTTCAAACATCTCATCGAATATACCTTTCTCAATGAGTCCCATATTGACCACTTTATTTAAAATAGCAACTACTTCCTGCCCCCTGTTGACTTCCCTAACACCTGCTTTCTTTTCTCCATAAAACCCATGACAATCTGACATTCTAGGTATTCCATTTATTTTCCACCCTCCCTCAAAATAAGGGAATAAGTCACTGAAATCAGAGGTTGTATTTTGCTGCCTGCTAAGAACAGCACCTCGCACGTAGTAAGTGCACAATAAATACCTGTTGCATGGATGAATGAATACATGAATGAATGAACAATGCCCATGCCCCAAGATTTCAAGTTAGGAAAAGCTGTCAGCTAGCACAGGGTGTCCCTGACCAAGATTTACTGGCAGGATATAACCCAAATGAGAAGTGAGAACACCCCAAAAGGGAAAGGTGAGTCCAAGATTAACATAAAGCCCTAAGACTTCACAGGAAAAGCTGATTTCAACATGAAGTGTGCCTGAGTCTGAAAACACCTCCAAAGTAGCCACCTAGCCTGTGTTACATAGTTTTGTAGTGTAAGGAACATCAGCCCACCATGTAAGTATGGACAGAAACCTGCAAAGCAAGTATGAGGAAAGACCACAGGCTGATCCTACAGCTGACTCAGCAACAGTGTGGCTGCAGAAGATGTCTATGCACGGGACCACTCAGGAGCAGTGGTCAACCATGTAGATGCCACCTGTTGAAAGCAAAGTAATGGTGCTTATGGACTGACATGGATTGGCAATTTTCTTTTTCTGCTTGGTCTGTGAGAGCTGGACTGCCATTACTGAAACCAAGTAAACTAATACACTCTCAAGATTATAGAACAATTGTTTTAAAAAATGACAAGAGGCCCGCCTTGGTGGCTCAGCCTATAATCCCAGCACTTTGGGAAGCCAAAGTGAGTGGATTGCCTGAGCCCATGGGTTTGAAACCAGCCTAGGTAACTTGACGAGACTTCATCTCTACAATAAATAAAGTTTAAAAAAAATTTGCCTGTAGTGCTTGGAAGGCTGAGGCAGAAGGATCACCAGAGGCCAGCAGGTCGATGCCTGGGTGGCCATGAGTGTGTCACTGCACTCCAGTCTGGGTGATGAAGTGAGACTCCAATTCAAAAAAAAGTGATAGGAATGGAGAAGGGGAACAGGAACACAGTGTCAAGGGTCAAAAAGGAGCTTCTTGATACCTAGGTGCTATTGTGATTAAGCTGGAATTCAAAAGAGATGAAACTATTTTCCTCTATGAAGTTGGTGAAGCAAGCCATGCTGGCTTGAGCATTAAATATTCAATAAAATGATGAAGAGTGTTAACTATCTTTTAGATTTACTCTGGTAATTATAGCCCTGCCTCATTGGATTGCACTTTATTGTGCTTCACAGATAAAGAATTTTTCTTTTACAGATTGAAGGTATGCAATAATATTGTGTCAAAGATATTGGTATCATTTTTCCAACAGCATGTGGTCACTTAGTGTCTTTGTGGTACATTTTCTCACAATATTTCTAACCTTTACATCTTTTGTGATGATCTCTGATCAATGATCTCTGATGTTACGATTGTAACGGTACCAATATAAGATGGCAGACTTAAGCGGTACATGTTGTATTTGTTCTGACTGCTCCACTGACCATCTCTTTCCCCATCTCTTTCCCTCTCCTCAGACCTCCTTATTCCCTGAGACACAATAATATTGAAATCCAGCCAATTAATAACCCTACAGTGACCTCAACATGTTCAAGTTAAAGAATCAGTCTCTCATTGTAAATCAAAAACAAGAAATAATTAAACTTAGTGAGGAAGGCATGTCAATCACCAAGATAAGCTGAAAAACAAGCCTCTTGCACCAATTAGGCAAGGTGTGACTACAAAGGAAACATTCTTGAAGTTGTGTTACTCCAGTGACGCACAAATGATATGCAACCAAAAAAGTCATATTGCTGATAAAGAATTATTGATCTGGATAGAGGATCAAAGTAGCTACAACACTCCATGATACCAAGCCTAATCCACAGCAAGGCCCTAACTCCCTTCAATTCTACGAAGACTGAGACAAGGAAAGTAGATGTAGAAGAAGAATTGCAAACAAGCAAAGGTTGGTTCATGAGGTTAAGGGACAGAAACCATCTTTGTAACATAAAATTGCAAGTTGAAGAATCAAGGGCTCATATAGAAGCTGCAGCAAATTGCCCAGAAGATCTGCCTAAGATAATTGATGAAGGAGCTATTCTAAACAGCCTTTTATTTGAAGAAGATTCATGTAGGACTTTGATAACTGGAGAAGAAAAGTTCATACCTGGCTTCAAAGCTTCAAAGGACAGGCTGACTCTTGTCAGGGACTAATGCAGCTGGCGACTTTAAGTTGAAGCCAATACTGACTTAACATTCTGAAAATCCTAGTACTCATTTAATTATGCTAAATCTACTGTACTCTATATATAGAATAACTAAGCCTAGTTGACAACACATCTGTTCACACCATGGCTTACTGGATATTTTAAGCCTACTGTTGAGACCCATTGCTCAAAAAAAGATTCCTTTCAAATATTATGGCTCATTAACAATACACCTCGTCACTCAACAGTTCTAATGAAGATGTACAAGAAAATACATGTAGTTTTTGTGTCTGCTTTAGCAATATCCTTTCTGAAGCTCGTAGATCAAGATGTAATTTTATCTTTCAAAGCTTATTACTGCATTTTTTTCATAAAGCCATATCTGCCATAGACCATGATATGATTTCTCTGATGGATTAAAACAAAGTACATTGAAACCCTTCTGGAAATGATTCTCCATTCAGGATGCCATTAAGAATATTTGTGTTCATGAGAGGAAATCAAAATATCGCATTGAGAGGAATTTGGAAGAAGTTGATTCCAGCCTTCATGGACAACATTGAGAGATTCAAGGTTTCAGTGGAGGAAGCTACTGCGGATGTGGTGGAACCACCAGCAGAACTGGAATTAGAAGAGAAGCCTAAAAATGTGACTGAACTGCTACAATCGCATGCTCAAACTTGAATAGATAAGGAGTTGCTTCTTATGGATGAGCAAAGAAAGTGATTTACTCAGATAGATTCTATTCCTGGTGAAGATACCATGAATATTTTTTGAAATAGCAACAAAGGATTTAGAATACTAACTAAACTTAATTGACAAATCAGCAATAGGATTTGAGAAAATTGACTCCAATTTTTAAACAAGTTCTACTGTGGGTAAAATGCTATCAAACAGCATCACATGCTACAAGGAAATATTTTGTGAAAGGAAGAATCAATCAACGTAGTGCCTTTTGTTGTGTTAATTTTAAGAAATGGCCACAAACACCCCAACCAGCTACAACCACCACTCTGTTCAGTCACCAGCCATCAACACTGAGACAAGACTCTCCACCAGCAAAAAGATTACCACTCACTGAAGGCACAGATGTTTATTAGTATTTCTTAGCAAAAAAAAGTATTTTTAAATTAAGGTATGTACATTGTTTTTTAGATATCATGCTATTTCACACTTAACAGATTGCCGTATATTGTAAACATAACTTTTATATGCACTGAAAACAAAAAACTCATGTAACTCACTGAATTGCAATATTCACATTGGGGAGTCTAACCCTCAATGTCTGCCAGGTATACCTGTACGTATAAAGCATGTGGCAGTGTCCAACACACAAAAGTGTTAAAAAAAATGATGCTGGTATTATTATTAGACATGTAATGGTAAAGTAACGCCCCCCCCCAAAAAAAAGTTAGTTGTATTTAAATGACCATGCTGTTAAAAACTAGCAGAGTACAATTTTCTCAGCTATTCCTCTTTGGCAGATTACAAAGTTGGACACCTTCCATTAAGGCACTGAAGTTGCGTCATTAGCATTATATGGGGGAAAGGTTACATCAGCTTCAAGGAAATTAGTATTCGTCACTTAATTGCTTTTCCTAACAAAATAATGTAGCTCTTTATCCAAGTGACTTTTTAACTATATTACTGTCCTTCAAAATCAATTCCCTCCTCTGTAAAAAGGAAGAAATAACACCACCTCACACGCATTTTATGAGGATCAAATGAGATAATGTTTGTCAGCAACATACAAATGTAAGATTTGTTATCATGATTGCTGATTCACTTCAGAGTACACTTTATGCTTTGAAAGGTATCCTTTGCACGGTCAATGAAGTGATATGTTTAGAAGCTTCTTGGACATAGATTAAGTTAGAATTCTGAGCTCCCCTTCTAACTCCCGGCGTCTGTAAAATGGGAACCATGTATGTGAATGCTGCATTTATAAAGTTCTAAAAGGGTCTGATCTGAAAGACACTGTGATGGCATAGGGACATTTTGACTTTGATCCTAAGGACACCCTGGAATTCTTGGGAGGCATCACTAAATCTGAACTGATTGTGCAGTGCAAAACTCTATGCCGACAATCAACAGCATTTCTGCATATGTTACTCAAATGTGTATTAATACAAATTGATACATATATAATTCAATGGGATGAATATTAAGGTCATTACAAATAATTTGAAAATCAAGTAATCATGAATATTTGGAATTGGGATTTTGTGATAAGTTTGTGTATTTGTTTTATCTGGTTTTGCTTTGCTTTTGAAAAAATTCTTGAAGACTTTTGCCTTCAAGTTAGGGTTGCCAGATTTACCAAATAAAACTATACTCAGTAAAATCTGAATTTCAGATAAACAACAAATTTTTTTTTATTTTTTGGCAAGTGATTTTTGTTGTAATCCAAAGCAAATAATTGTTTAGAGATGTATTTTGGAAATAGAAAGAAATCATGTTTTTAAGATAACAGCAAGCTTGCACTTTCTACATAGATTGTTTTTCTTAATATAACTTGCAACTGGAAAGAACTAAATGTTTTAAGTGTAAAAGTCATATAATTATAACTTCACTTTAAGACAAGAGTACTGGAACATGGTGTGTAAAACAGATAGTGACAAGCAAATTCAGTTAAGATTTTGTTGTTCAGGGAAGAATAGATGTCTGAAGCTCAGAGATAGAAATAGAAATGGAAAAGAAAGGAGAAAATATGTGAGGGATTTTGGGGTGGTACATCTACACAGTCAGGCATTAATAAAATAAGGGAGAAAAGAGAAAATTAAATGCCAAATGTTTTTCTAGAGTCTAAGTCTAGAAGAATGTAAATCTCACTTGAGGAAAGTGGAAATCAGGAGAAAAGACTGATTTTGAGGGAAAAGATGATAAAATATCTTTACGACTTACAAAACTTAAGGTGTTGTAATAATTAGGTATATCTAAAGCTAAAGGCATCTAAGTCTAGATATGAATTTAGAATCCATGAAAATAACCTTCCAATAAAAGTAGAAAACATGTACTTGTATATATGCACACACACATATAGAGTTTTAAACATTAAAAAAAAATTAAGTCATCTTCCTGGCATGACAAGTTCTGGCTGTAATTTTATCCATTCAATTAATCTTCCTTCCAAGAAAAGCAATCATTAGTATTGCTCAATTTGCCTCATTTAACTACTATTTATGAAGCACTGGCTCGAATCATGCAATGTTATACATGCTGAATACAGAGGTGGAGATGGACAGGTTTTTGCCATCATGGAGAATGGCAGGCACACCAAAGACAAGGGGAGATTCATAAACACTATTTCCTTTCAGGGGAGATAAGCTATAGGAAGAAAATTGAAGCTGAGTAGATATGAGAGAATGACTGTCTGGGAATCTATCTCAGGAGAAGTCAAGGAAGGGCCCTCTGATGAGGTAATATTAGAACAAAGACCTGGATAAAGCGAGGAAATACAATCTGATTGAAAGAGGCCCAAGGAGAAGAAACAACAGCAGCAAAGTACCTGAGGCCAATGGAGTAAAGAGTGTTTTGTGTTCACAATTCCTCCTCCTCTCTCATCATGGCTTCATTCTGGGCAGAGTTTACTTCCCTCATCAATGTGTTCTGTGTCTTGCTTTGAGTCTAACGGTATGAGCGTGGATGTGATATAATCATAGCTGTCTGGAAGTTTTGAATATTCTTGTGTAGTTTGGCTTGGTATCCAGTGCTCTTGCCATCTGCCATCAGAAAAGATTGTTGTTCCCAGGACCAGATACACATGGAGCCCACAGCAGAGAAGCTCCAACCAATGCACAAGCCATGAGCAAGAAAAAAGTCTTTGTTTTAAGCTACTAATCTTTGGGGGCAGGAGATGTTATACAGAATTATTACAGCAGAAGTGTGATGGATACAACAGAAATGAGCTTGAAAATTTGTGAAATAAGAAAAGCTCAGCTTGGCTACAGCAGAGTACATATAGGAAGAATACTTAGAGACAAAGTGGGCAAGGAATAAAGTTGGCCTCGAAGGTCACTCTAAAGGGTTGAAGTTTGTAATGTCCTCCAAGTGTAGGGAGGATTTTAGGATTCATACTTTTAAAAAGTCCTCTAGATGCTGTGTGAAGAACAGAATTAAAGGGAACATGATTGAGAAGAGCACCCATTAGAAGGTGTTTTAAATTATCTAGGCAACAGATAATGGTGATTAGACCCAGAGAGTAGCCATAGACAGAGGGTGAGAAGTGATTCTATCAGACACATATTTGAATGTTGAGTTGGCAGGACTTGCTGGGTTTGCAGGTCAAGTGGCATCAAGAGGTCAAAATACTGATTCCCTGGAATTTGGGCCTGAGTATCTTCCTTATGTATTTCCAGCACTGCTGCATGCCCTGTAGAAGACAAGAGAAACATAAGACATGGCTCTCACACTCTGAAAACTTATAAAATAACACAGTAATTTTTAAATGAAATAGTTTTTGTTTTATGACAAGACAAAAGAAAATTGAAATCCTATATTAAATGCTGAAGATTTCAAGGAGCATGTTACATGAGAAATTGGATTATTCATATGTGTATACGATTTGTACACCAGTATTCACACACAAACACAAACACACACAATTTTAACTGTAATTTTTAGCTACCTTTAAGGAGTGCAAACACTGAGTTCTGTGTGACCTGCTGGTAACTCTGATTTGAATTAGAATGTTAATAGCAGGCACTAAGGAAGTGGCAAGTGGGAAAGACATGACACCAAATTTGCTGATGTATTCATAGGAGCAAGAAGTAAAGCACATCTTTACAGCTTTCAGTATGGGTGCCTGGGGAAAGATGCACTCTAAGAAAAAGAAAGAGGCCAGTTTTGGGAGGGAAGTAATGTCATATTTTAGATATGCCATGTTCAAGGTGACAGCCAGGTGTTCTGTGGAATTGAGCAGCAGTATCTGGAGAAAAGGGGCTGGAATATTCAGAGTTGTTGACCACCAGCTTCTGAGGACTCATTAGCCTCCAGGCAGTATGTAACCATTTTACATGTATCATCTTATTTAGCTCACATGAAAGCCCTAAAAACCAAGTCCCAGTGAGAAAAGTGTCTTGGAGAGACACAGCTTCAAAAGTAGCAGAGCCAGGTTGAAGGAGCCAACTGATTCCAGAGCAAGGCTGGACAACCAAGGCAGGCAGGTGGACAGAGCTGCGTGAAGTAAGTGTGTTCTTGGCCTCTCTCTTGGTCACATTTAGATTGGTTTTCATCAGGACTACATCATGACATCTACTTCCGGTTTATCTTTCCTTCCCATCTAGGCTTCAAATTCCTAGAGAAATCTTGTCTTCTGATTTTTCAATGCTTGGCACAATGTTGGACATCATTCATTCATTCATTCTTGAGCTCCAATGTTGGGACAAGCTCTGTGCTAGGAGAGGGGGCAGGTCCAAAGGACAGCCTAAGGCCTTTATAGTGAGGAAACACACACTGGTGGAAAAGCTAGAGCTGTGAGCTATCCATTCCAGTGCATTATACTGACTGCTGTCTACAGGTGAAAGACTCAGCAGTTGCTCAGTATAGCAAGAAATGCTTTGGCTCTTTTTGAACAGATACTAGAGGAGTGTATGAATTTCCTAAGACTGACATCATAAAATAACCACAAACTGGATAGCTTCAAACAACAGAAACTTATTCTGTCACAGTGCAAGGGTTAGAAGTCTGATATCAAGGTGTAGACAAGGCTGCCTTCCATCCAAAGGCTCTAATGAAGAATCTTTCCTTGCTTCTAGTGGCTTCTGGTGTTCTTTGGATTGTGGCAGCATGATCCAATCTTTGCATCTGTCACGACATAGCCTCCCTGTACCCTCTCTCGTTCCCATAAGGACACCAATCATTGGATTACTAGGCCCATCCTAATTTCAGGATGACTTCTTCTTGAAATCCTTAACTAATTATATCTACAAAGATCCAATTTACAAATAAGATTACATTCTAAGTTCTGAGGTTCACTTTCTGGTTAAATGAATCATCTTGATCAGGAGCAACCTCAATGGCAAATGAGAAAAACCCAACTTGAGCTTACCTGTGCCAAGGGGAAATCTGGGGCTCACACAAGCAGAAAGAGCAGACACGAGAAACAAGGGCCCAATCGTTTCTCTCTGTCATCTTTTCTCTCTGCCATCGTTTCTCTCTCTCTGTTGCTCACTCACCCTGGTTTATCTCTGCATCCGCTTCATTCTCTCTGCCTGTAGACTGGCTGCTCCATAAGTTGGAGACAGGGCCATAGACAGCATCAGCATGCATCTTCTTCACCTTCATGGTCAGAAGAAAAAGAAGTATGTTGCCCTGCTTCAACACAGAGAATTCCGGGGCAGAATCGACTGTGTTGGCTTTTGCCCCCTTAAAAAAAAAAGTTGTGCTGTATAAATCTTAAAAAAGAAAAATAAAAGATCTCCTCAGATGACCAAAAAGGAATAAAAAAAAGCAATGCCCATTGCCACCCTAAAGAGTCAAACAGAAATTTTATGACTTAGAATTTTGTATAACTATTTGTAAAAGTGACTGACATTCTTCTGAAAAAATAACAGCTTAAGATTTTTTAAAGCATTAAGAAGAAAACAAAGAGAACAATTAATTGATGGGAAAATACGGGCAGCCATCCATCTTAGAGAGGAGGGTAAAAGAGACTCTCTCTTTGGGAACTATTCATCATCGTAGGATTTTTATTTTGAACTTCCTTTGTAGGATGTGAATAGTACTGATGTTGACAAACTTTTGCTATATAAAGCCAGATAGCAAACATTTTAGCACTTGACGCCTTAAAGAGGCAAAATTGAAGATACTATGCAGGCACTTATATAACTATCTTAAAAATATAATCATTTAGAACTAAAGAGAAAAAAATTCTTAGCTTGCAGATTGTACAGAAACAGGTACCAGACTGGGTTGGCTCTGTAGGGCCCCAGCCTGCCAATCCCTGGTACAGGCCTCTAGGCAGTAGGCCTTCACAGTCCTACTGAGGCCTAATCTTGGTGTTTTTTTTTTTAAACTCGCAACCATATAGCTCTAGAGATGGCTAAAACTCTAGCAGCCACCTTAGTGCAATTTTTTACCATTTTACTCATAAGGTAATGAAGACCTAGCGATGGGAAACAAACTGCCCTGGGTTTGGGGGCTCATCTATGGCAGAACCCAAATGAGAACCCCGCCCCTAAAGGGTTCTAAGACCTTTCATTCTGTACCAAAATGCCTCTTACAGGCTTGTTTTTCTCAAATAACTGAAACCAACTTACTCAAGTTTAAATGCTTAAGTGTCCCTGCCTAAGCTAGGGTTAATGACAGATATGGTACCAGTTCTAAGATTAATGAGAATAACGCAGCAAACTTGAGCCAAGCAATGTGACAGTTATGGGGAGGGAGTTGTTCCATTTGTCATATAAAGTCTGCAAGGCATCTAGCTCAGCCCACCAGCTTCTCCCATCCCTGCATTAATGGCAACAACAATACCATTAACAATGACAACAATCCGCGTTTCTGAACACTAACTGTGTGCCAAACACTTTTGTTACATTTTATAAGCATTTATTTGTTGTTTTACAATTCCAAAGAGGAAAAAAAATTTCTTTTTAGATTTTCTTTTACAGACCTTCAGGAGACATATACAGCCTGAACATGTTAATAATGCACATCGCGTGTCCCAATTCATTTGTCACTATCAAGGCTGGTTTTAAGGCTTATAATTTATGGTTCTGACATACCATTATAAATTAAAACAGGGTGGGTGTCTAATATAGCTCACAGGAATGACGCTCCACCCATGAAGCACAAATGCTCAAATGCAGCCAGTGTGACATGCAAAACTTTATGTATGATAACTTCTGTTCCTTGGTGTGTAGCAGATTTATTCACAACACAGACACCTCTACTGTCCTCTTCAGTGGATGATTCGCTCTCATCTGTTGTGGATTTTCACAGCATTTAATCAAATCCCGCACTTGGTACCAGAGATGCTTACAATGAGGCAACTATGGATACACAAAGCATTGCTAAATGAATTCTGAAAATTTGAGCCTGTGTATGCCCAGAAAAGAGATGGATGGGGAAAAACAGTTTATTCAAGCAATAAATGTAAAAAAGTCTAGTTTAAAGTGTCTAAATAAACAAAATTATTTTAATGACAGTAAAATAAGCATTCAAGTTCCTAGTGTCAGATGCCTAACTATCTCTCCAACCTTATCCTTCAGTGAAGAATACTTTCTCTTCTCTTTATGTCTCTGTGTTTTCCAGCCTTTGTTCCTTACCTTGAGCTGGTTTTGCAATTTAGTACTCCCTTCTTCTATCCCAATATCTCAGTAAGTGGCTCTCAATTATTTACTTACAAACACAACTAAGGGTTTCAACTCACTCATCGCAGATTATGCTGGCTCACATTAGTAGTGTGCATGATGGAGGCTTGTCTCCAAAAGATCATATGTTATTTGAAAAAGTTCCCCAGATTGGGGCAAGGGGTAGACAAGCTCCTGACTAAGAATCATTAATTAGCTCTGGTTGCAAAACAGGATAACCTGGAGAGTTAAAAAAAAAAAATTCTAGCTTCTAGGCCCAAACCCAGATCAACTGAACCAGAATCTTAAAGGTAGTGCAAAGACAATGGTTGGGTTTAAGGACTTTGCAAGTGATTCTATCAGGCTTGAGAACCACTGGCCTAAATTCTAAATTTCATCTTATCTTCCAAGATCTCTGATTCTTAAACTTCCATTAATAAATACTGCCCTACAATAACTTTTCTGAAGTCCTGAAGTCAGATGCGTTTCAAAATTCAGAATTTGTTTTTTTGTTTGTTTATTTTGTTTTTTTAGTTACTCTGTGTATGTATTAACTATGTAACCCCCTCAGAAGGGTCTAGGCAGTACCCCATAGTCAAATGCATTAACATCCTACAGTGAAACAAATAAACATCTATACTGAGTGGGATAAATTAAGACTATAGATAGCCTTATCTTAGTCAAGATCAGGTTTTATTTCCAAATGAGTTAAGAAACACTTTTCCATTTTCAGAACTTTGAGATTTTGAAATTGTGGGTAATAGATTGTAGACCTGGGTTGATCAAGTAGCTCCCTTACTCAAAATACATTTGTTGCAAAGATGAAAAAGACTTAGAGCTCTCCCTTGATATGTTTACAAGTGAATTAGGACAATAGGGTAAATGGTATGAAAACATCTATAATCTGGTCAAATTTTCCTAAAGTATGCTTAATACAGTGATTCTCAATCCCGATTGCATATGAAAATCACCCAGGACCTTGTAAAAATAATAATGTCACAGTCATACCTTAGAGATAGATAAATCAAATTAGGGAGCATAAGTTCATTTTAAGCATAAATAGTAAATTTAAAGATAATCATGAAGAAAAAATACCTTTCGCAGAAAGCAAGTAGATTAATATTTTATTGTTAAATATAAGTTAAAGTGATTTTGAAACTTTGCTTTTTGAAATTTCTTTTTTTATTTTTATTTTTAAGATGTGGGGTACAATTCAAAGTTAGGTATACAAGTGACCATTGTACAGGTAAAGTTTGGTCCTCACTTTGGTCCCCACTTCAGCTGGTTTGAGATCAGGTACCCTTATGAAATTTCAACAGTTATGAAGAAACTCAAGATTAAGGAGAAGTTTATTGAGAAATAAGGAGCAAAGATGAGACATCATTTTTTTAAAAAGAGCAGATGTGCTTTTCTTTTAACCAGTATTTCTCAATTAAGATGACGGGAGGTAGAAGATTGGCAATGAAGAATCTGAAGACGTTTTCAAGCAAATGGGGGATGACATAGGTTTATTCTCCTATTTCACTCTTCACTTTTACACCAAACCCATTCCAAACCCAATTGAAGATAATATCTCTACATTTTCTGCTGTAATTTGGCAATTCATCATACAGCATTTGTAATATCTCATTAATTTTTTTAGCTGTAGTTTGTCTTTTATTATGAACTATCTTTCTGTAATGTGTGCCTTATCTTCCTAACCAGATTATAAACTAGAGAGTAGAGATTATTTCTTATAATTTCTTACATTTTTCTACAATACCTATAGTAGTGTTTTACATATAGTGTCTTAAATAATTGAAATTTTCAATAATTTGACTTTGTTTTACACCAAAATGATGGACTTTCACTGACGTTGACAAGATTGGAAGCAAGATAAATCAAAAAAAATAAGGAATACATGAATGGTAATTTTTTTCTGGTCTAAAATTATGAATGTTCACTCTTGACCTAAACAGAAGAATGAAAAATATAAAATCCAAATTTGAATAGGAGTGCTATAAATCATTTAGCAAAAAGAAAAACTGATTAATATACAAAAAGATGCTTTTTTGAATGCTCATTCTCAATCATGATGGCTGATGTTATTTACTGGTTTCAAATATAATTGAATAAATTCTGACCAACTGCTAACAAAAAGGGAAATAGTCATTGTCAACTCAGCAAACAAAACTGAGAAATGTAAGAACAGATTGATATCAATGAAACGACACTTCAAAAGTTATGACATAAGTGATATGAGTCTTCATTTTTTTCAAATTACATAATAGCACCTTGCACAGTGAGAAATATTAAGTAATGTCTAGATACATACATAGAAAAAAATTGAGATAATTGCACAATGGAAGAAGCAATAGAACTCTCTGAAGAAGAGCATAGAATCAGTCAAGGAGGACTGTGTCAGTTAGGATTCAATCAGAGAAGCAGATAGATATAGAAAAAAATGAATTAAATATATGGAAATATTCTGTGTGTATACACACACACACACACACACACACACACACTCGTGATTTATTTATTTTTACAAGAATGTGACCTACCAGCTGGGAGGGTAAAATGAATGAAAGATGAGGAAGAGCAAAAACATGCTAGAATCTGCAGGCATAGCTAGAAGCAGAAACATAGAGCAAATTCCAAGAAGCGTAATTCAGCCTACTCACATCATACATGTGGCACATAAAGCCACCACAAGGGCCTTAATTAATATTGTTACAAGTTTTCAGAACAAAATATTTATTAAAAATTATTTTTTAAACTCTTTAAGAAGTCAAATCCAAACCATTAAATTAAGTCACATGAACAAGAAATCAATAATTTACTTTAAGGCTATTATGACACTGAAAACATTCAAGCTAATAATTTAGATAAACAATAAAAAACAAAAAAGATATGTATATCTGAAAATATCTGAAGAATTGAGTGAGGTTTGTCAACTGAGGGGTGCTATAATAATGCCACACCCTTTAGATTATTCTATATTCTTGCATACTCAAAGATGAGGTTCTGTGCATCTTGAACAGATGCAAAAGTTCTGAAGCATAATGTCAAATATAACATATTTTTTCTCTTCATTCACTACCGAGACTTATCTTCATCCAGCAAATTGCTCATCACATTTTAACAAGACTCCTTCTCAGTTAAGCATGCCCTCTTAAGTTATGAACTTCTTAGAAGAAATGGAAGTAGAAAACAGCAACTATCAAAAAGAAGAGATTCTATGTCTCCTCCGGTCATTTTCTATACAGATCAGCCTTTCTTCTGGAACTTGAAATAAAGTACTGGCACTTTTGGAAATCCTCCCTGACTATGACCTTCATAATATGGTGTTGCTATTGTTTTTATGTATCCCAAATAAATGTTAAGACTGCATGAAGGTGGGGCAGTAGGAGAAACAGGTCCAATAATGAGAGGTTATTGTAGCCCTCGCAATCCTAAGTATCTCGTACATTTGTATAGCCCTGACATATCAGCGTGAAGAACTTTGAAAATCAGGTTTTCCAAGTCATGGATCAACACACATGTTGGCTTTCGCCAAGTTGTAAAGTGCTAATCTAATCCTTCACATTTAAGCCCATCCACCCTATGGCTGACAGCCAATGAAATCAGGCCACAGGCCCTCCATTCATGGAACTTTAACCCTGTAACAGGCAGCAAAATGCTAAGCTCTTTGTACACATATTCAATTTCACCTTCACGGTAAACCAGTGAGGTAATTATTATCTCTGTTTTACTAATGAAAAGTTGAGTAATTTTTCCAAGGTATGTCTGATTCCAAAGCACATGTGTAACTAATACATTATCCTTTCTTCATCTGGATCTGTTCATGATGACAGCTCAGAATCTCCCTTGTCTCAATAATAGCAACTAAAAGTTATGGAGCACCAACCTGTAACAGATGCTGGTCTAAATCATTTATGGCAGTGAAATCATTTAATCTTCATAGTTACCCTATGAAACAGAAATTACTATTATCAGTATTATACACAAAAGAAAAGTGGGCTTCAATGAGTTTCCTATAGTGAGAGACTGAAGGAAGATTTGAATCCAGTAGTGAGAAGAGGAGGAAGGATTTGTATCCTCAGGTTGGTTCAAATCCCAATACTGCCACCATCTATACTTTTATTTAAATTGAAACAAAATATTCTAGTTCATGGATTGACCTCCTAGCTTCAACCTACTTTTTTAGACTCATTCTCATTATATTAAATTGTCTCACACTTTTGGCTCGGTTCAGTTTTTGAGACTGCTTGTACCTTTAATGTTATCAGATTTGGTTTTCCTTGCTTGACTTTCGGTGCCCTCTCAGGATTTTGGCTGACACCCAACCTCCTAACTGTAGAAACTTCCTGATGACCATGTGTAAGATATTCTACTTTAGCTCCCAAAGACTCCAACCCTGGACCAGGTTCTGGCACCCTCATGAGAAGGATTAGGACTTGAGCCAGGCCAAACCTTCCCCAGGTGTCCTTAGTATCCTATGCCCCACTGGGAGATGTCAAAAACAATATACATCAAGTCAAAATATCAATAATTTTACATTTCCGCTATTTCTTAAATGAAAATAGTATTGTCTGTCAGTTTTATATACTGCTTAGTATTAGAAACACTATTGCATGTCAGTGCACTAGTCAGATCTAGCCTCGTGTTTATTCTATATTTTGTTTTCACCACAATGCCATGTAAAAATCCTGTTTTGCACAAGTGTATTGTTGCAAAGATAAGAACACAAAACCAAATCTTCCAAATATTTACATGGTTCTACATTTTGCCATTGCAAAAGTCTTTATTTCATTTTAAAAGGCACTCTTCTTGAGTTTTAAGAAAACACAGTACAGTCCATGGTTGTCCACTTTCTTTCTGAAAGATTAGACATATTTAAATCTATTTGAATGTTATTTAGAGCATCTCTTTTAGACATACATACACCATAAGGAATACATTTGTATAGTATGAGAGTTTAACTTATTACCTTGTGATAATGTCTCAAATGACTTGCAAGTTTACCATGTCAGACAACATAGACAAGCAATCTTAATTGGATTGTCTGCATTAAACCAAAGGTGCATTTGTAAGTTCTTACTCTGCATCAACGCACAAACCAAATCTTGGGAGTTCCTATATGTAGCTTTTTTAAAAAATTGGCAAGCATTAAAAAAAAAAAAAGTAGATTATCTCAAAATAATGAGAACAGTCAAAAAAAAAGCATTTAATTTTTTTACATATATATTGTAAATACCCTTTAAAGATATTTTAAGACAAACATATTTCCCCCAACTCAGAAGAGCAATTAATAACATCTCAAAGAGCACTGAAATTTTTAAGTGTTATGAACAGTCTGGGAAATTCTAGGTTAAAGTGTTATCCCTCAACAGTAATATGAATACATTCCAACTTCTGGGAGAATGCCTTAATTCAGAGGCTTAAGAGATCCCTGCAAGTATGCTAGCAACCAAAATAGCAGGGACCCTCACCTCAAATTTGGGTGTTAATCCTACCTAAACAGTTTCTATCCTTGGGGTCTGAAGTGCAACCATGGGTGCAGTTGTGTCCAAATGGCAGGGTGAAAGATTTGGAGCTCAAGTCAGGTAGTCCTGGATTCAAATCCCTGCCACCTTTCAGATGTCATGTTAAGCAGTTGATTAAAAGTCAATATTTTGTTTGAAGTTACAACAGATGAGGCCTAAGAAGGATCTAAATTTGAAAACAATTTGTCTGTCCTTGATTTTCTATAACTCTGGCATTGAAATACTCCACCTACCACATCTTAAAGGTCTTTATGACAGCCACAGAACTTCACCTTCTACTGTAGTCCCTAAAACCTGTGTGTAAAGAGAGTATTTGTGCATTGAATATCTTTCAGTGAATGTTGTTTTGAGAATATATTTTACTTAGATAAAAGAAAGTAGCATCAATACATAAAATAACCAATGAGTATTTATTAAATTTCTAAAACGTCCCCAATACAAGAGGAAGAACTACTCCATAGCTATTTTTAAAAAATATTCACTTTAACACAGTCTGCTGTATAAGATTCATTTTAAAAATCTAGTAAGATAATAGATGGATAATGGAGTCTATTTAGTTTTTGCACATTTATTTAAGAATCACATGCAGGTTAGTGCACGCCAGTCAGGTTTTATTTCTATGTCTTGGAAAATAACTAAACAGTTACACTGACCATGTTCTAGCCAGAAATCTAGCAGAATTAATTCAGTGAAAGATCTACAAAGAGACAGATCTCCAGCTAGAGCTGGAGGATCCACTGAAGCCTTATTTGTCAATCTGCTAGCAATGGTGTTCACGCCTATAAGTAATGAATACCATAAACTACTCTGTAACAGCCATCAAAGTCATTTTGACCAAATGGCTAAATGGAAAAACATGTTCCCCATCTCATTAGGAGAACCAAAAAGTGTTTATTGAGTCAGTTGGGAACCCTGAAAATGATGTCCTTTTCTTGGAACTATCACCTGTGCCCTAAGGCACAGAACAGAAGTGACATGTTAACCACCTATATGGGAATCATGTCCAAATGTATTAAGTGAACAAATGTGAAGCAGAAGGCTCCATGGAGGGATACCTTCTAGGTAGATTTGGCTACCTTTTTCAAAGTAGGTTTTGGATTCCTTGGAAACAGTCAAACATAGCCTATAAGGCACAGAACAGAAGTGACATGTTAACCACCTATATGGGAATCATGTCCAAATGTATTAAGTGAACAAATGTGAAGCAGAAGGCTCCATGGAGGGATACCTTCTAGGTAGATTTGGCTACCTTTTTCAAAGTAGGTTTTGGATTCCTTGGAAACAGTCAAACATAGCCTAGGACATAGCCGAGGGCAGTTACTCCGTTTATGAAAACCTGTGAGATCCCCTTCAACCCTCTGTGTCTATTTACCCAGTGAAGCAAACAAAGCAGTCTATTTATACCTTTCATTGTACAAAGAAAAACCTCAAAGCTACGTCTTGAAAATGCTTTAAGAAGTGGACTGTGTCCAATTATAAAATAGAGCTCCGGTTACTGCACATACTGCACAGTGATTAGAATTGCATCCTCTTCCACAATCCCACCAACAACTCTTGGAAGCAAAATATAAGCCTTATAACAAATTAATGACTCTTTAGAATCATGCAAGAAATGACATGTTTTTTGTCTTAGCCACAAGACTCATTAGCAAACCCAAAGTGGCAGCTGCATGCTCGAGCTTCCTGGATTATTCCTGATCCCAAGAACAGTGAAGCAATTGTCCATGACCTTTCGCACCAATATTTTATAGAAGCATGTTTAATTTGAAAAAGTTCCAAGAGAGATATCTTAAAGGACTTGTTATTGGGAAAAAAAAAAAAAAAGTTGGTGCTGATACTCTACTATGCAGGTAAACATACATAAAAATAATTTTTGGTATTGTTTCTTTCTGGTTCTAAAAATATTACATGTCCATGCCTTTGAATAGAGGAAATATACAGAAAACCAAAACTGAGATTGTGAAGTTTTAATTATTTTTGTCACTTCGTAATATATCATAAACATTTCCCCATGCCATTAAATGTTCTTCTAAAGCATGAGTGATTAGTGTTATGGAACATTCTGATTTTAGCCATCTCTATTTTTGAATATTTGGAGTAGTTTCAAATCTGTTGTTATAAACAACATTTTGAGAAACATGTTTATACATAAATCTGTCTGCGTATGTTTCTTTGAGATGCATTTATAAAAGTGGGAGTGCTAGGTGAAAATATTTTAAAGATTTTTTTAAAGATGTTGATAAGGGCGGTTAAGTTCAGGCAGCCATTCTGCTTTATGTGCAACAGAAAATGAAACTAAATAGCCATGCTGTGGAGTTCTCGCTGGCAAGAGCAGAACACTCTTATACATTGCCAAGCCTTTCACTTTTACAGAATTCTTCACTGCAAGGGCAGTGGCGGATCCTTCTTGGCCGCCAGATGGCAGGCTAAAACAGAGCAAACAGAACTCACCTGGAGGGGAAGGCAGGAATCCACTCAGCTCTCACACTCTTAGCCACCTTGTTTTTCCCTAGGTCACTAGGGAAACCAGGCCCTGTCATATAAACAACAGCAACACATCATCAATTAGAACAAACACAAGGACACTGGTGGAACAGATGTCTTCCATTGGACATGGGGTTTAGGGTCGCTCATCTGTTGTGCCTTACGTTTCCCTAAAGTGCTCTTCCCACTCTGGCTTCACAGCTGAACCTTTTTCAAAGTGGGTCTTGGATTCCTTGGAAGCAGTCAAACATTGCATGCAACCCCATGTGCTTGTTCACCAGCTCAAAATGAGGCTAAAACTGGGTAACATGAAATACTTTAATTAGACGCCTTTGTCTATTTGTGTCTATTTAGTAGCTAAACAGGGACTCACCAAATGAAGAAGAGCGGTTGCTCTGGAGATCCCTCCACATAGCCCTCGTACCATCATCATTTTTTTCTTCTGACTTTAGAGGATGAGATACTTTCTTGCTTTCTTTTTCTGCCTCTGAGAAAAAGGAGCATCCTTTCCTAATGAATTTGGTGTTTCCGAAGAGGTGGTAGAGCTGTTCTCAAGATGCAGAAAGCTTCACTAGAGCGAACACAGTGATACCATGGCTGGCAGCAACCAAGAACAGTCGGAGTCTCTATTCAGTGTGCCAGTGCGACTATCTGAGCAAACTATGGATAAAAAGGAAGTAAGAAAAAATACAAAGTTCCTTCACACTTGTGTCATCATTGTGAAATTGAACTGAGACTTTAGTCTAAAATATACAAAGGCCAACTAAAAGGGTTTTTAGAAATAAATATTAAAGCCTTTATTATAAAAACATCTATGCATATAGCAAAATACTTAAAAGAAATGGGCAACGTATTAAAAAGAAATGGGCATTTCACTGTTTGAGGGTAAAGATACTAACATCTGTTGAATAATAAACCCTTTTTATAAGCAGAAGATGTGTTTAGAAAAAAACAAGAATTAAGAAAAAGTCTTGAATTGACACTCAGAAACCAAATTGTACAAAATATGATGCACATTAAGCCAAGTATATTAGATGACTTCAACTTCCCTTTGAACAATGGGGTAATGCAGCTAGCAAAATAAAATAAGTGAATGTTCTTTTAGCTTACATTTACAGAAACACTGTGAACATCCTGCTATAGGAAACCTCTGTCTCATAATCAGAAGACACCTGAAGTACTTTGCTCAATCCAGTGGGGCAACAACTAACTGGACTCTATCTAGAAGGGGAGAAACAAAATAGTAGAGTATCAAAATTCTGTCCTTTACACAAAGAATGAAAGTTTTCCTGAAGAGAAGACTTAGGTAACAATGTAATAGCTCCCTTCAAATATTGAAAGACATAAAAAAAGGGAAATGGAACTTATTACATCTTCTGTAGTTCATCAAGCTAGAATCAATGAACGAAAGTCATACTTTGCCAAGATTTGCATACACCCATCAAGAGCACTGGTTTCCAATTTGCACAAATGACTAGCCAAGGTCATTTAAAATATTACTAAGAGATACAATCAACAATGGAAAGATTGCCTGAAATGCAGTGAGCTCATGAAAGTCCTTAAGTGCCTGAATAATTATTTTGGCAAGAATATTATAAAAGGCTCTCTAAAATCAAGAAGATGATCTACAAAATTTCTTCCCAGTCTTAAGATGCTGCAAATCCTTAAAAACCAGAAATCAATCAGGAATTACAAAAATGAGCTAACATACCCAAGGGAAATTTATTTTTCTAAACCTGAAATCAGTCTGTGTAAAAGGGAAATTTTTAAAATAAATTTTAAGAAAATAGCTGTAGGAAGAATACTACTATTGCACTGGCTTAGGCTAAAATATCAAATACTACTATTGCACTGGCTTAGGCTAAAATATCAAATCCTTGAATTCCTAATGCAAGACCAAAGTTTAAGCCAATAGACTTTCAGGAGTAAGGATGAGGATTTCAGCTTGATGAAGAGATTATCAACTGACCTTCTTAGATGCAAGAATGACCACGCTGAAGCCAAGTAGAATCAGGTTTTAAGAGTCAAGAATGTAGGAGGATATCAAGCCATCAATGTGGCTTCTGGACCACTGAGAAAAGACATACATATGCATTAAAACAAACAAACAAAAACCCTCTTAAACAGCTGTTGGATACTTGAATTTCAATGATCGAAGCTTTTATGAGGATCACTATCTCCATCCAGCAATTTTCTTTGTCCACTTCATTTTCATGACAGTGCACTTTCCCAGTCCTCTGACAGTTTTTCGTCTCTTTCTTAGGCTCTTATTTTGCTGGTCTTTTCCCAAATGCTGGTAATCTCACTACATTTTATCTTCTGCCTATGGCTTTCCTTTCCCCAAGCAACCACTGGGTGGGGAAAAAAAAATAAAACAACAACCAAAAAAACACCTGTTCTTAGGTGTTACTAACCCTTAAATGGTGGCAACTTCCCAACTCTAACCCCCCAGATCAGACTGACAAAAACAAACTCCAAGGAGACAGCTTCATTTCGATGTCCTATGGACACTGCAAAAGTCAACATATTCCAACTAAAATGTATGATGTCCTTCCTTACACTCCACTATCACCATTTGCTCTTCTTTTTGTTGTGACCATTTTCATAAAGAACTCCAGAATTAAAGAAATGCAGCCGGGCTCGGTGGATCAGCCTGTAATCCCACGCCTTTGGGAGGCTGAGGTGAGTGGATTGCCTGAGCCCACGAGTTCGAGACCCGCCTGGGCAGTGAAACCTTATCTCTACAATAAATAAAAAAAATCAGCCAGGCATGGTAGCGCATGCCTGTAATTCCGGCTACTTGGAAGGCTGAGGCGGAAGGATCGCCAGAGCCCAGCAGGTCAAGGCTGCGGTGGCCGGGAGCGGCCCCACTGCACTCCAGTCTGTGCGACAGAGTGAGACTCCAACTCAAAAAAAAAAAAAGAAAAGAAAAGAAATGCAAATTAAAACCACACTGAGATACCACCTAACTCTAGTCAGGATAGCTATCACCAATAACTCAAAATACAACAGATACTAGAGAGAATGTGAGGAAAAGGAAACACTTCTACATTGTTGGTAGGAGTGTAAACTACTACAACCTCTGTGGAAAACAGTGTGGTGATTCCTAAAAGATCTTAAAATTGACTTTCCATACAACCCAGCAATCCCCCTTCTGTGAACATACCTGAAGAAACTAAAATCACTCTATAAAAAAGATACCTGTATAAGCATGTTTATTGCAGTATTATTCATAATTGCAAAAATATGGAACCAACTGTGCTGCCCATCGAAAGTGGACTGGATAAAGAAAATGTGGTACATTTACACATTGGACTATCATGCAACCAGAGAGAAAAACAAAATTATGAACTTTCCAGCAACCTGGATGGAATTAGAGTCTATAATACTCAGTGATTTATCACAGAAACAAAGATCTGAATACCATGTGTTCTCACTAATAAGCGGGCCTGCACATTTATCATAATACTATAAGAAAGGGATTGGCACTAGTGGGACACTGTCAAGGGAGGGGGGCATAGGATATCCATAAGGATACACACACTTTACCTGTACAATGGCCACGTATGTACCTAACTGTGAATAGTACCCCACATTTTAAAAATAAAAAATAAGAGGAAAAAAAACCTCCAAAATTCAACCAACTGCTCAAGCCAGAAACCTAGAGATCCTAATTTTCCTCCATCTCCAATATTCAGTCACTAAGTTCTAGGGATTCTAATTCCTAAATTTATCAGATTTATTTTATTCTCCCTCACCTGTATCCTCCTACCACTGTACTGTCTTAAGCATCATTGCTTCTAGTCTTATATAGTATGGCAACAGCATTATGTCTGTGGTAAGTTTAAAATGTGTCCACAAAAGCTTCACACTCTTCCCTGCAAAAGGTAGAAGTCAATTCCATAGCCCTCAAATGTGGACTGGTCTTGCATTCATTTTTAATAAATAAAAAACAGTGGAGGTGACAGTGTGTGACCAGGTCATTAAAGCATCATTTCTCTCTTAGATCCCGGGCCCTGTATTCAGTTGCTATGCTGTAAAAGCCCTCAAGCTAGATTGGTTCAAATTGGGAGGAATGGAAGTCTCTGGCTTGTAGTCAGCAAGGACCTGAGGCTTCTGACAGAGACCATGGGAGTCTGCTGGGAAATACCTTCTTCAGTCCCAGGCAAAGTTTCAGGGGACTGCAGGCCTAGTCAGCATCCTGACTGCAACTTCAGAGAAACCCTGAACTAGACCCATGCAAATAAACTGCTCATGAATTTCTGATCCACAAATACTTTGCAACAATAAGTGCCCGTTGTATTCAATTGTTAGGTTTGGGTTAATTTATTATGAAGATAAATAACCCATGATCTAAGACTATAACTCATCTCAAATTCATTCACTTTCCTCCATTATCACAGACACCTCCCTGGCCAAATGACAATCATCTCCAAGACAGAAGCAAGACCCCAACTGGTCTATCCATGCTCATTTTTACCCCCTCTATCCAATCTGTTAAAGCCTGAAATAGAAATTTAAAGAATAAATCTGATCCAAGCTTTTCCCTACTTAAGCCCTTTGGTAGCTCCCTATTCCCCTTAATACAGTTCATAATATTTAACAAGGTTCAATATGACCTGACTCTTCCCTCCTTCTTCAGCTTCTTCACCTGGCATTCTTCAATCACATAAGATGCCAGATGTTACCTACCTCATGATGGTAGTAGTTTGCTGGGGCCGCTATAACAAAAGCATCACAGACTGGATGGCTTAAACAACAGGAATTTATTTTCTCACAGTTCTGGGGGCTGAAAGTTCAAGGTCAATGTGTGGGCAGATTTGGTTTCTCCTGAGGCCTCTCTCCTTGTCTTGTAAATGGTTGTCTTCTCTGCTGTGTCCTCACATGGTCTCTTCTCTGTGTGCTTGCATCTCTAGTGTCTCCTTTTGTGTGTGAATTTTCTCTTTTTATAAGGACATTTGTCAGATTGAATTCAGGTCTATAGAAACAGCCTCAAGCCGGGGTTGGTGGCTCAGCCTGTAATCCTGCGCTTTGGGAGGCTGAGGTAAGTGGATTGCCTGAACCCGCGGGTTCGAGACGCACCTGGCCAACTTGGCGAGACCTTATCTCTACAACAACAACAAAAAACAACTAGTCGGGTGAGGTAGCGCGCGCCTGTAGTTCCAGGTAGTTCCAGCTACTTGGAAGACTGAGGTGGAAGGATCGCCGGAGCCCAGCAGGTCGAGGCTGCAGTGGCCGGGAGCGGTCACTGCACTCCAGTCTGGATGACAGAGTAAGACTCCAACTCAGAAAAGAAAAGAAAAGAAAAGAAAAGAAAAGAAAAGAAAAGAAAAGAAAAGAAAAGAAAAGAAAAGAAAAGAAAAGAAAAGAAAAGAAAAGAAAAGAAAAGAAACAGGCTCATTTGAACTAAGTCATCTCTTTAAATATTTTATCTCCAAAAACAGTCACACTTTAAGGACTGGAACTAAGCACCTCAACATATGAATTTCATGGGAACACAATTCAACTCATAACAACAATCTTTACACTTACTGTCTTCCCTGCTAGAGAAAGGCTTTGCTAAAGAGAACAGAAAATAGGATGTAAAGGACTTGGGGGACGAGGGAGGGAGAAGGAGTGATATAGAAGGTTAGGAGAGGAAACACCAAAAAGAGGAAGATGGCAGATTAGACCTCAGGTAAATACTGCCCACCTCACAAGCTAACTTTAAAAAAATAATTCAAAAATGGATAGTTTCTGCTTTCAGTTGCAAAATAGAGTATGAAGAAAAATTGTCACAATCTCATGGACAAATGAAAGATTAAAACAAAAAATGCACGCAAGCAACTTCTGCTAGACTGGGATTATGGCACACAGGCTAGAATGTTAACAATGTGGCCCTGAGCCTGAGAAATGAACAACAAAGTGCCATATAAAACTCAAAACTGCATACTCTCAGTATCAAAGTTGTTGCAAGTTGAGTTTGACAAAGTATGTCTGTTCAAAGAGTTAAGGTAGAAGAAAGAATTCTGCATACCTCCAAAAACAGGATCTAAATCTAATGTAGCATTTCAGGGGTATTTCTCACTGCTTTTAAACTATTGGTATTCTCGACAGGAAACTGATTTTAAAAAATACCTGCCTGCTCAGGCATAAACAGAAAACAAGTCCTCTTATTTATTAATCCTGAACTGCAAACACTACTTAGCTAATGAAAATAAATGCATGCCATTATTCTCACTAGCAGAAAATGCACATTGTTTCCCAAAAGTCACCCATCAGCACTCTTATTTTCATCAATGATGGCTAATATCTAAGCATTGACCACGGCAGTAATAACAGCCAGTCATTTGAATAAATGTTAGTAGGATACAGAGTACTTTCACTTACATGTATGCCTCAAAAATGAGGCTCACAACAGATGGGTAGGACAGGTAAGTACTCTGACTAAATGCACAGGTTGGTACATGATAAGAGTTCAAAAATATTCACATAAAATTGGAAATCCGAAAGGTTAAATGGCTTACCTGAAGTTATACAGCTGATAAATGGTGCAGCCAACACCTGAGCTTCATCTTCTAAATTTAAACTCAGTATTTTTTTGTACTCCACTGAATAGGAATTCATTTATACATCCCTACAAAAGCCCAGCAAGCTTTGTAGATACTGTGGGCACATAGATACCCAAAGTTCTGCTCCTACCCTCAATCACATCAGTGTCTAGAGGAAGAGACGGGCATATAAATAAGAAAATATAATAAAGTGTTGAAAAACACTGACATAAGTATATGGAAGAAACACAAAAGAGAGTAGACATTTCTCCCCAAAGAGTGGTGAAGGGGAGAAGAACATAGCTATAAAAGAAGCATTTCAGATTAGTAGGTAATCATCAAAGGATAAGAAAGGATATTTCTGGCTAAAGGGGATATATTATCAAAAGCATGCACGTGTGAAAAACATTGAATGTTCAGACAACATTGCAAATATTTAAAACAGCAAAAGCATAGGAGATGGGAGAGACAACAAGAGATAAGACCTGAGAAGGAGGCAGGGGTTACGTGAGGCCTTCATAACAAACTGAAAATTTCAAACTGTGTCTTGTTAATAAGAATTTAGTCAAGGATGGATATACATTAATTGATAAAAATAGTGACATCAGTCATGCGAAAGATTGGAAGATGGGTTGTCCTGGTATGATATAGAAAGTAAGACATAGGTTAGGTCTATTTCTCTAGACTGGACAAAAAGATAATGGTCTGAACCACAAGGAACAGTGGGAAAAATGAAAAAGCTTTAGTTATAAGAACTCTTCAAATGGTGACTATACAGTGGTAGGAATAAAAAGAATAACATCTAGGATGATGTAGGTCACATTTATAACAATGAGAGAGAGAGAAAAAAAGGAAGGAAGTGAAGAAGGAAGGAAGGAAGGAAGAGAGGGAGGGAGGGAGGAAGAAAGGCAGAGGAGAAAAGGGAAAGAAGCAAGGAAAAAGGAAGGAAAGGAGGGAGGAAGAGAGGAGAAAAAAGAAGGAAAGGAAGAAGGAGGGAGGGGAGGAAGGAGGGAGGGAGAGAAGGAAAAGCAGATGCTAAACTTAATTTTGAGCAAGTTGATTTTATGCCAATAGAATATCAGAAACCAGCATCTAGTAAGTGATATGGCATAATAATCAAAACTTAGGGGAGAGGCAGGTAGATATTTGAGTCATGCTGAAAACACAGAAGTAGATGTCCAGAAAGAGAGTGAAGAACAAACAGAGAAGGAGACCAAGAACATAGCTCCAAGGGAACACACCACTCAACATTCACGTAAAAGAACAGAAGCCAGTAGAGGAGAAAAAGTCAGAGAAAAGAGGAGAGCCAGGAGAGATACATTTCAGAAGACATGGTATTGCGGATTTTGTATGTTAATCGCCTCAAAGAATTAAAATACATTGGAAACTGAAGAAGTTTGTTGGACTTCGCACTTTGAAGGTCATGAGAAATCACCACAGCAGTTTTGATAGATTAGCAAGGTGTTGACTTGCTTGAAGAGCGACTGAAAGGTAAAGAGATGAAAACAACGAATAAAGGTCAGTCTTCTGTAAAATTTATCATGAAGGTAAAGATAAGAATTGTAGTCAGAGAAGGATGTATGTGTTAAAAAAATGTTTTATTTGTAGCTCAAGAAGAAGAAAATAGAGAGGGAAAGGGTGAAAACTGGACGACAAAGAGAGTAATCCATGCAGAGTCTCAGGGGAGGCAGGAGGAAACAAGATAAAGAGGCTATACTGTAGAATCAAGTGTGAACAAGCAAAAGAGGACAAAGGAAAGAGGAAACTAACAAATTAAGGGGAAGGGTAGTCGAAGTTGTTCACAATTAATAACTATAAGTTTTTTAGTGAGATAGACCAGGAGAAGAGGAACAGGGGAAGAGATGGTGAAAGTTTGGAAATGCCGTGGTGAATGAAAGAAAGAGCTGACCCAAAATGTGTAAAAGTGCTTCTAGATCATGTTAAGAACTCCTTTGGTTTGAGACCATGACTTAGCTGGGGTTTCAGTTCAGAGGGCGCATGTTCCTCTAGGAACTCTCACTGGTCCTGAGTATGTAATAAAGGAGTTGATTGGATAAGCCAAGATAGGGGCAAGCAACTTCGATGCAACAAGTAGAGATGTAGACAGGATATTTTGGAGCTGGCAAGAAAGTGGCTGAAGCTGGTGTAGAAGACAATGTAGGTAGACTTAATACTCAGTCCCACCCCACTTCTCCATTGTCTTCCTCTTCTATTGAAACTGAAAAGCAAAATACTTTATTTCCCAGTTTTTATCCTAGCCGAAGATCTGATCAAAAACCCTATGTAAGATTCTGGTTTCCTAATAAAAAGGAACAAACATGATAAAAAGAAACAGCAGTATGACCCCCCTCTTTTTTTTTTTTTTGCTTCTTCCTGCTTTTTGTCTGGAACATGGAGCAATCCTAGAGGTACAGCAGCTATCTGTTAAGCTTGAGGTTCATCAACAAGGGTACCTGCATAATCAATATTTGTATACCCAACCCTGAATTCTATCCTATATCTTAAAAAAAGAAAAAAAGCTTTAGACAAAAAACATGACACTCAAACTCAACAGGCTAAGCGTGGTGAGGAAGAAGGATAGAAAATGCCCAGGCCCATAATGGCATTATGCGGTATGTTATTGGTTGAACTGTGTCTCCCAAAATGCCCTAATCCTAAGTCCCTCACAAAGTGTCTTTATTTGGAGATAAAGACTTTCCATAGATGATCAAGTTAAAATGAGGTCATTAGGATGAGCCCCAATCCAATCTGACTGGTGTGCTTAAACAACGGGGAAATTTGGAGGCAGACACACACACAAGAGGAAAAAATCAGTATAGATGAAGGCAGAAACCATGGTGATAATTCTATAAGCAAAGAATGCCAAAGTTTGCCAGAAAACCACCAGAAACCAAGGGAGAGACATAGAATAGTTTCTTCTTCACCAACCTCAGAAAGAATCAACCCTGTTGACACCTTGATTTTGGACTTTTTAGTCTCTAGAGCTGCAAGACAATAAATTCCTGTTGCTTAAGTCATTCAGTCTGTCATTCTTTATCCCAACAACCTTAGCAACTTAGTATAGAGCATCTAAAACACCAATAGTAACTCCTACATCTATATTTCCTTTACGTGAGAAACATAAGCAACTATTTATTTAAACCAAACTACTGGTTGAACTTGCTATTTCCTATAGTAGAATGCAATCATAACTAAGAGATCTAGACAGCGAGAAGAAAAAAAAATAAGTCATTAGGGCAGTGAAAACTGGGATGAAGTGAAATGGTTGGATAAAGAGTTCAAAAATAAATAGGCCGGGCTCGGTGGCTCAGCCTGCAATCCCAGTACTTTGGGAGGCCAAGGTGAGTGGATTGCCTGAGCACTCGAGCTCAAGACCAGCTAAGGCAATTTGGCGAGACCTCGTTTCTACAATAAATAAAAAATTAGCTGGGTATGGTAGCATGTGCCTGTAGTTCCAGCTACTTGGAAGGCTGAGGTGAAAGGATGGCCGGAGCCCAGCATGTCGAGGCTGCGGTGGCCGTGAGCGTGCCACTGCAATCCAGCCTGGGTGATGGAGTGAGACTCCAACTAAAAAAAAGAAAGATAAATATAGTTTGAGATTTAAGTAAAGTGGAATTTAGAATTCCAGAGGTGAAACAGTTAAATGTAACAATAAGGTCACAGATGTGCCCATGAATAAAGATTGCTGTTCTCTAGATGATATTTAGTGAAGTTAAGGATATCAGGAAACATTAAAGACAGGTTGGTAGGTTATTAAAACCTATGGACCCCAATGTCACCCATGATGATGATGTGAAGTGATGACATGGAAAGACAGGCCACAAAGTAAGAACAGGAGTGAACTAACTTGAATGACACCAAGGAAGGTGATATAATCTAATGGTAGAAAACTCAAGAGAGGAAAAAGACGTTGCTTGAAGGAGAAAGGTAATGGTTTAGACTGGGTTGTCATGTCTGATGATTGATAGAATTTCAACACCAGTTTTGGGCTCCATGGTAAATGAATTATGAAAAGTACAGTTAAAGAAACCTACAAATAAGTGACCTTGACCTTGAGTGGTACATACACCTCTAAATGTTATTATCTGAATTATTTTAAAAATTGACACTACAGAAAATTTAGAAGCTTAAATTATCTGAGTGAGTCTCAAATTTGGGAAATATTTTGTAGGTATAGCTCAATCTCATACCAGTGCAAGGGTACTCATCCTTATGTTTTCAGCTCAAGTTGGAGGTATAGCCCTGGCCTCAGAGTTTCCCTTGATTATATGACTGTATATGAGAGAATAGAGTAAAAGAAAGAATGACTGATGATGCATTGTTCCAAGTATGTTGATTCAGCAGATTGTTTTAAAATACACCTAATTTACACTCCCATTTTGTTCCTTCAGAGTCCAGTTCAAAGGGGCTTCTTTCTAAAGAAAGAGTTCTTGTAACTATAAATATGCACTGACAAATTGTGTACAGAATTACTCAGCAAATAGGTCAAAAACTCAGAGTTAGCATTCTCCAATTTGCAAAAGATAGTAAGAAATATATGTGTAATACACATCATCTTGCTCCTTAACTTTCTGCAATGTTACCATCGTCCTTCAGAAGCGAAAGAAAGAAAAAAAATTGCACCTTGATGTGTTCCCTGACCTTTCAGAAATCTACCAGACCTGATGCTTGTAAAGGGGACAGCATCTCTTTGCACTGGGGAAAACGACTGACATAACCAAGTGACTGAGAAAAGTGCATTACCCTAGCTCTTCCATGAAAAACAAGGAAGGAAACTTAAAAGCAAAATGATCTGAGAAGCACTCATTGCTGGGATGAGAAGCTGCTCTCGATCTGGCATTTGTCACCCTGACATTTTCCATCTGAGAGACACCAGCTCGCTACACTTGGCAGAGAGTTAGACTGAGACAGACATCTCTGGCTATTTGATAGAAAGCTCAGAAACATGGGTATTCATATGGACTGGATTTTTTTTTAAGAATGAAAAAACAAAGTCTCGATTAAGTACAGGCAAATTATTGGGTAGAGAGACATACCTGAGGCTACAAATGATTTTTTAAAATTAAACAAGAAACATCTACAGTGAAAGACTCCCAGAAATAACAAAATTTGAGCAACCCCCTTGACTCCCCTTGAAGCATAGGGGGTTACTATGATAAGGTAAATACCAGTGTTAACAGACATTAATCAGTATCTGCAAAAGGTGATTTTATATTTCTGGGGTCAAAATAATTAAATTATCCTAGAGATGATGTTTTTCAGAAATATATGGTTCTTAAATAAAGTAAAGCAGCTGAGATATACAAAGTCATACAGTTTTCTTTTTTTTTCTATACCAAAGCTTGACTTACCAGCCCCAATTTCTACTGCGGACAGAAATGCTTAATTGTAACACTTCAAGATAACTTAGTTCTTGTGATTTAATTTTTCTGAATCTTTTGGTTAATTTCTTCTGTTCAGGGTTTTTTCCCCCTCCCTTACACTCAGGTGGCATCTGGATTTGGGGGTAACTTGAGTAGCATCCCAGCCCTAGCTGGTGGATCTGGCAAGTACATTGGGTCTGTATGCCCCCTTCTGTTATGTTAAAGAAAAAAAACCTGACATTTGTTAGAAACAGTAAGAAAGACTTTATTCAAAACTATTACAAATGAGATTTGCAATAGAGGAGAGATATTAGGCTCAAGTCTAAATATAGCAGGGGCAGTTGGGGACATATAACCAAGAGCAGAGTGAGGGGGTCATTGGTTGAAAAATTACCAAGAGGAGATATCAAAGATAGGGAATTCTTGTGAAACTGACTTAAAAGGATTCTTACTGAAGTCTGACCAAGGAATTATATACCAAAGGTGAAGAATGAGAAATTTGATCAGATATCAAAACTGGGGAGATGACTTAGATTCTTTGCTGAGACTGAGCTAGGAAGATCAGAGCAAGGATGGTGCCAAAGGACAAGCCCTAGTCAAAAAGAGGGTTCAGAGGAGTCTAACTAAAGTTTGGTCAAAGATGGTGTCCTTGTCAGTCCTGGTCAACCACTGAGGCACATTTCATCCTGACTGGCCTTGGGCCTCGCTCACTGTCCTCTTAGCACATGCTGCTGAGGCCCTCGGCCTAACTTGTCCCTACATCTCAGTTCACCTATTCTATGTCTTTCTAACTCCATTGCCAAGGTCTTTCCTGGTCAGTCACTTATGTACCTCCCTCAGGGACTCAGCGACTCAAATCTACATTTCCATGTCATATTGGAGTGCACAGAAATCTGAAGAGGTGCCTTCAGTATAACTCACCTAGACACTTCTTATATCTCTGAGAGGTGTTGCCCCTTTTATTCAAAATCCATAATTGACAGGGACTTCCACTCATCCCAAATCTGCCAAAATTGACTCAGTTTTGAAGGAAACTGTTGAAAAAACCCATAAAGCAATTGGAGTTGAGAGAAGAAATAAAGAGAGAAAAAGAGAGTGAATCTTTTCTAAAATTTTTTCACTTGACAACATTACTATCTAGGACTGGCAGACATGCTACATATATGGGATTGTTCTGAATTAAATTCTGCTGTCTTTTTTTTTTTAATGCATAGATTATATGAACCAGAAAGTAGTTTTTTAAACATAATGCTCCCTATATATATATAATTTCAGTATATCATTATCTGGTAAGGACAGACCGAATTCTAAAACAGAAAGAGCATTTGTCAAGATATCAGGAGACTGGGCTTTGTCTTAGTTCTTTCACTAGCTAGTGGATAATCTTGGCCAAATTATTTTACCTCTCTCAACCTTTGTCTCTCCATCTGCCAAATGATAAAGATCTGAATATGTAAGCTTCTTTTTTGTTGTGACACTTGATGACTCCATTACTAGCAGCTGAGCTCCCAGCTTTAGTATGCAACATGCCTGGGCATGTCTGGCCAGCTACTGTGGCATCCAGCCTGCTAGCCATTGCAGAATGACCCAGATGCTTCTTGGGAGAACTCCTATCCGAGGAAAACAAAGCCAGACTCCAGAAGTCTGACACACCAACAAAGCTTCTGTTATCAGAAAGGTAGTGATTTTGAACAGTATTTATCATTCTTATTAGAGCAAATTAATTAATATAAATTGAATGACTAGATTCACTATAAAAAATTCTTTAAACATATGGAATCAAATAGTGTTTTGTACATTGATGAAAGAAACTGCAGATGACACAAACAAATAGAAAAATATCCTATGTTTAAGAATTGGAAGAATTAATGTTGTTAAAATGATCATACTGCCCAAAGCAATCTACAGAACCAATACAAACCTTATCAAAATACGAATGTCACTTTTCACAGCTATCTTATCGTTTTTCAATAAAACACAATCCTAAAATTCATACGGAACCAAATAAGAGCCTGAATAGCCAAGGCAATCCTTAGCAAAAAGAACAAAGCTGAAGGCATCACATAACCTGACATCAAATTAAATTACAAGAGTACTGTAAACAAGACAATATTGTACTGGCATAAAAACAGACATATAGATCAATGGAACAGAATAGATAATTCAGAAGTAAAACCACATATTTATAGCCATCTGGTCTTTGAAAAAGTCAACAAGAACATACATTAGGGAAAAGACACCCTCTTCAATAAATGGTGCTGGGAAAACTGAATTGCCATGTGCAAAAGAATAAAACTGGACTCTATCTCTCACCATACACAAAAATCAACTCAAAGTGAATTAAAAATTTAAATGCAAATGCAAGACTGGAAACTATAAAGATACTAGAATAAAACCTAAAGAAAACTCTTCTAAGCATAAGTCTATGCAAAAATAAAAAATAAAAAAAATAATGGTTTAGGCCTCAAAAGCACAAGCAAAAAAAAACAAAAATAGATAAATAAGACTTAATTAAACTACAAAGCTTCTGCATAGCAAAATAAATAATCAACAATGTGAATAGACAACCTGCAGAAGAGGCAAAAATATTTGCAAGCTATTCATCTGGCAAGGAACTTATATCCAGAATGTATACAGAACTCAAACAACTAAAAAACAAACAAAACCACATAAATAATCCCATTAAAAAGTGGGCAAAGGACATGAGCAGACATTTTCAAAAGAAAACACAAATAGCCAACAGGGTATTTTTTTAAATGTTCAACATCACTAATAATCAGATAAACACAAATAAAACCACAATAAGATATCAACTTGCCTCAGTCAGAATAACTTTCAGTGAAAAGTCAAAAGACAACAGAGAATGTGAAGCAAAGAGAACTCTACTTATACACTGTTGGTGGGAATGTAGATTAGAACAGCCTCTATAGAAAACAGTATAAAGCCGGGCTCAGTGGCTCAGCCTGTAATCCCGCGCCTTTGGGAGGCTGAGGTGAGTGGATTGCCTGAGCCCGCGGGTTCGAGACCCGCCTGGGCAGCGAGACCTCATCTCTACAATAAATCCAAAAATCAGCCGGGCGCGGTAGCGCGCGCCTGTAATTCTGGCTACTTGGAAGGCTGAGGCGGAAGGATCGCTGGAGCCCAGCAGGTCGAGGCTGCAGTGGCCGGGAGCGGCCACTGCACTCCAGTCTGGGTGACAGAGTGAGACTCCAACTCAACAACAACAACAAAACAACAACAAAAAAACAAAACAAAACAAAAAAAACCAGTATAGATATTCCTCAAAAAAAAAACTAAAAATAGAACTACCATACAATCCAGCAATCCCACTATTGGGTATCTACCAAAAGACAAAAATAAGTAATCAATATATCAAAAAGATGCATGCTTATCACAGCACTATTCACAGTAACAAAATCATGGAATCAATGGATGTCTCTTAATGGATGATTGGATAAAGGCAATGTGGTATAGATGCACCGTGGAATACTATTCAGCCATAAAAAAGAATGAAGTCATATCTTTTGCAGCAACATGAATGGAATTGGAGGACATTATTTTAAGTGAAAACAACTATATCACACATTCTCATATGTGGGGGATAATAAATGTGTACACATGGATGTAGAGAGAGGAATGGCAGGTACTGAAGGTTCAGAAGAGTGAGGGATTGTGTGGGGGATAAATGATGAAAGATGACCTAACAGGTACAATGTACCTGATTCAGGTGATGGATACCTTGAAAGCCTTGACTTGACCGCTATACAATCTATGCATGTAACAAAAGTGTACTTTTATCTCATACATTTATACAAATTTTTTAAAAATCGTATTTAGTGATCCTTCTAACTAACTCTGTCACAAAAGGAAAGTAAGTGGGTGTTTCTTCACTTTACTCCAGTTATAGCAAAATCCTGGCACCAAGAAGCCTCCAATGGTTTTGCACTGAAGGTTGATGAAGACACAGTCTCACACAGATGCCCACAGAGCAACAGTTGCACCATGTAAGACAAGTCAATAACCAGTAAATGAGCTTTTGTGAGATATCTCTAACAGAGAAGTGAAGGTGTGGTAGCTGCTATGAGACTGGCCTGTGTTCCCAGAGTTTTTCAGGTGAAAAAGGCATGGATATGTTCTGTAGATTAAATGTGGATCACACACAGGAAAGCTGTTGTGAAAGTTTCTTGTTTTTTCTTTTTCCTAAGATTCTAATAAAACT
Organism: Carlito syrichta; assembly: GCF_000164805.1. NCBI lineage: Eukaryota > Metazoa > Chordata > Mammalia > Primates > Tarsiidae > Carlito > Carlito syrichta. The sequence goes on along the minus strand of NW_007148959.1, from coordinate 220,184 downwards.
GCCTACAGGACCAAGGACACCTCAGCAGAGACAGCCTAAAAGGATTCCACTGGGTGCTTGAGAATAAAGGAGGAAGTCATAATAGATAAAATGATTGCCTTCCTTTATGCCATATGGACCTTGAGTAAAAGACCTTAGTAAGGGAATCACCCAATTCTTCAGTCTGCTCGCTTGATTTGGACATGTTAAGTCTTGAATTGAGACTGCATTTTGGAACAATGCAGGGTAACCAGAAAATGTATGGGCCGTGGTGTAATTTTCATTTAGGTGTATGGGAAAGAGCTACCCTAAGAATTTCAAAGTGGGCTTGAATGAATTGCATAGGAAGTCAATAAAGTTGTTTACTCATCACACCGCATGAGTCCGCTTGGCCAACTTAACTTGGCCATTATATATTCATGAAGTCTTTCTCTTTCCTTGATTATTAAACCAATGTGCCCCTTTTCGGTTTCTGAATTCAGAAAACACACTTTGTAATTAATGCATACATTTAATGTTTTGGCGACTGTGACTGTTTTTTCTTTCGAAAAACATGTAATTAAGCTGATAATGAGCCTTAAAATAAATAAGGTAGCACAGAGAAGATACTACAGTCCATTAGCACTCCACTCCCATCACTACCATGTCAGAAACTGCATAGACCATATTTTTATGATGAAATCTGACAACCTGACCAAGGAGCAATGACCTTCCAGTTCCAATTTGGACTACAACCACATTTCTAAAATCCCAACAGCTGCATTAGAAGGTAAACAGTCATCAGTTGAAGTGACAAGCTTGTGATTGGCCAAGCTGCCAAACAGAACTGGTTTGAGAGACTGGCAGATTACCTACTCTGCCTCACTGATTCTGGCAGCATTGCTGTCAGGGAACCCAGATGTCAGCACCAACTTAGTGTCCCAAGGTTCAGGGAACAGGGCAGGACTGAACAGCAGAGAATACCTGGGCCATGGAGGTTTCTTCAAGCCAAGGTGTTAGATGGACAATGACAGATGGCCAGAAAGCTAACTGAACAGAACTGATCAGCTTTATTAAATTCAGAGCTTATTTCACAGCTACTTAAACTCTTAAAGAAGCTCTCTTTCTAGGTGAGGTAAACTGCGATGGGAAAGCAAGCAGTTTTCTGTCCCTTTCCCCTGAGTCTATCCCCCGCTCTCCAGCTAGCACAGTATCACTTATTTCCTAGATTGAGCCTCTGTAAGAATTGATGATTCTTTCTGTCCACCCTTCCCACCCAGCCTGATTGCCTTTCTCTGCCAATAAACCTTGGTCAAAAACATTATTCCACCCTGACAAGTATCTGTAACTTTGAATTCAAACTGAAAAAGTTGAGTCGCAGTCCTTTCTCTGCTAGAATACCACTGGGATCCTTTGTAAATTTGCCCCTAACCAGAAAACATCCATATATCAATATATTTTATGGTAGCAGTGTTAATACTCTGAATGAGTTAAGCATCAGTTCCTATCAGTAGACTTAGCTTTCCACATAAAGCATGTTTTCTGGTAACCATTCTACATTTGAGAAAGGGTGGGGGAGTGTATTTCATTTTGAAAATGAATCCTATGTAAAGGAAATCCCTCAAGGAATAGGCATAAGAAAGAGATATGAGAGAAAACCTGTCCAGTCTTTACCCGTTAAAAGTGTGAAGGAGAATGAACAGAGGAGGAAGGTAAGTAGGAGTCAGCTTTGTAAGTTTTGTGGCATCCCTATACCATCCCAGGCAGAAAAACCTCTCTGTTATAACTTATAATTTATAATTTAACAGGAAAGAGCTAAGGCTTCTTGTGCCACAATCTGTTTGAAATTCTGAAGGGAGACAAAAGTGCAGTGTGGTCCCATGGTGACAGTGACATGATACCGACAGAGCAGAGGAAAAGATGGTAGCACAGTTTATTTAAAGAGATAAGGAGATCGTGTGTGGCAGCTCAAGCCTGTCATCCCAGCACTTTAGGAGGCTGAGATGAGAGGATTGCCAGAGACCAAGGGTTCAAGATTATCCTGGGCTACTTGGTGAGACCTCATCTCTACACTGAATCAAAAAATTAGCCCAGCATGGTGGCGCATGCCTGTAGTTCCTGCTAGGTGGAAGACTGAAGCGTAAGGATGGCCTGAGTCCAGTAGGTCTAGGCTGTGGTGGCCATGAGCTTGCCACTGCCCTCCAGCCTGGGCAACAGAGTGAGACTCCAACTCAAAAATTTTTTTTAAAAAAAGAGTTAAACAGTTTAAGCCAGCACACCAAAAGTCATTGGTTCTCATGCAGAAGAGAAGACTAAGACAAAACTCCCTCTGGACCATACAGCCTTGTTGAATTGAGGTACAGCAACAACAACCCCCTCTCTGCCAACCTCTCCATTCAAGAAACGAGTCACACTAGTTTTCTAATCTGGATTCTTTGCATTGTCTAATTTATTCATCCACCAAAGTTGCCACAAGATGAATTTCTCACTTAATCCCTCCAAACAGGAGACAGGGACATTAGCATTCCTGGACAGGACATCATGATATGAATCCCTCCTGGCTTTCTTTCTGTACCTTATCAGTGGAAGACTGAAGAAGGGATTGTGTAGGAAGAAGACTTGCAAGCATCTGTGATTTGCTGAAAAGGAACACATCCGCTTTCAAAGTTCATAATGAGGTTTAGGCATGTACCTCTAAGTGTTTGTTCTTATTGCTTCTTGTTAGATCTCAGTGGAACCTCCAAAAATATTAGGGTCACACTCTTAGTGGGTCCTTCAGAATGTTACATCAGGGCGACTGGTGTTGTGGTTGTCTGGTGTGCAATCTGGTGCCACAAGAAAGATGAAAAGAATTGTACAGAAGTTAGATTAGAAAATATAATTTATTTAAAAAGTAAATTAGAGAGAGAGAGAAAGAGGAGGTTCACCTCTCCAAGGCAGGGGAGAGGGCCAAAACCTGGAAACATGCCTGGCTACAGCTCAAAGAGCACAGGGCCACACCATAGCTTAGCAAGACAATGGTAACAATGAACTGGCAAAGGTAAATGGTTGATTGTGATTGAGTCCTTTGATGGGGGAAGGTCATTAAGGTAATTGGGTGGTGATCTGTTCCACATCATCATGAAGGAGCAGGTAAATGCAGATACTGATGTCAAGTGCAGGCAGATGGGTGGATTAGTCACATGACTACTGCCATGGTGATGGGCTAGATGGGAGGAAACAAGGGAAAGGGTTTTTCCTGCAATTCACCTGTCAGACATTTTTGATCCATAAGCTCTTTAGCAAAAAAGGTAGTCATTTCTATGGCTCCAGGCAGCTAAGGGGCCTGAAAGTTTCTTAGAGACTATTATGTTAAACCATGACTTGAATGATTGGGCTGTCCTTGTCTTGCATCTGATGGAGATTTGCCAAGGGGGTGGAGTAGGCTGCCAGCTTGGCCTGCATTAAAATGTCTGAACGCCTCCTAAAACTTGTCTATTAGAAATTTATCTATCTATATCTAACCCGTGCTAGATTCAAAGCGTGTCAGCTAAGCAAAATGTGAACTAAGTTTATTCTAAGTTTCTTGGGGTCCCTCCTTCCACTTCTAATCCAAAACAAAAAATTTTTAAGAAGCTCTGTTTCGTTTGCACACCTGAATGGTAGAGCAAAAAATGTTGACTTTATTTTACATTTGCTGAGATAAATAAATTGAATTTTACTTAACCAAAAGTTCTATCACAACTAGAGATTTCTTTTTATTATTTTTTTCCTTGTCAGGGAATGGTCATTAGGATAATCATTATGGTATTCATTAATTGAGATGTGAAATGTAGGAGAAAGAGCAGATCTTGGATGAGAAAAAAAGGTCGTGCGTTGTTTTGAGTCGAGGTTGACTCGTTCTTGTCACAATTTTAGGCCCGCAATTCATACGAGGTTAGAAATAGAAAAGCTGATTAGTAAAATTATCTGCATAAAGATCATTGTTAAAGCTGTGCAACCGAATGAGCTTTACCTCAAAGAAAAGGTAAAAAGAAAAGATAATTATACGGGATGCTTTCATTTCAGAAACAAATGGCAGACAGTGGGGAAGAAGAATAGTCAGTGAGCTGACTACCCCAGGAGCTAGAGACAACAATGGAGAAGATAAAGATGGCTCCACATTGGATTTCCTATAGTTCATTTTCAGGGAAGAAAGAATGAAGTTAGATCATTTGCTGAAATTGAGGAATATAGTGTTGCTGTAGACATCTGGGGGAGAAAATGTTACAAACAATATTAGATGAATGAAAGAGTTGCTGTGCAGTGGAGAGAAAGAAGCTGAATTTATGGCTGAAGTTATAGGCAATCAAATGAGAACAATTCTTGTCAACTCCCTTAAATCCACTAGGAAAATGTCTTTATCTAGCAAAGTTAAGTTTATTAAATTGACCTTAGCAACAGAGAAGAGCTCACTGATTGAGTCTTAGTGGCATCCTGGAAGAGGGAAGTCAGAGGAGGATATTTATAAGATTTAAGATCTGATAGGGTTCAAGATCTGACTGGGTGATTTTTTTAGGCAAGTATGGGAAGACAGGAAACTGGTTGGGATTATTCAACCTTATGACAACAACTTTGGAATTATGTGCACAGTGAGGTGGGGTCTCAATGCAAATTTTGATGATCAAATTGTTAGTTTAGCTGATTCTGAGTCTTACTTCTGAGGAGTAAATATTTCCTGAAAGAAGAAGCTGAGTTATTCTGCACTTGTTCTCAGTATTATTTAATGTAGGACAGGGAAGCACATGAAGGGGGACACTCAAAAAAACTGAATTTATTTATATAAAATTGTGTATTTATTCTTACATGTTTAAACTTCACTCACCTTCAAAGTACTCTCTGCTTGATACAATACATCTATCAAGATTCTTTTTTCCACTGCTCAGAACAGTTTTTGAATGCCTTTTAGTGCTTCTGCTGTTTTTTTGTTTGACCTCTTTCACACTGGCAAAATGTTTCCCTTTGAGGACTTTTTTTATGGGGGAAACAAACAAAAATTGCTTGGGTGAATAGTAAGATGGGACAAGGGAGGTCATGGTCAAAAACACTCAGTGCAGTGTGGGCTGGTGTGCTTATAAATTACCCATTAAAATAGGCAAATGCATTGAAAGAATCTCCAAAAAATAATTCACTGAAGCCAAACACAGTATCTCACAACAACACTATCTGGTATACCGATATGTTGATGCCGATGAGTTCCTAGAACACTTACCTAGCAAGGAAAGCCTGTACTACAAGGAACCCACCCACCAAAAAATAATTCTGGCTTTTTTGGGTCTCCCTCATCCATAATTATTGTATAGAAAATTGTTTTAGTTTTAATTCACATTTTATAATTTTCTCTGGGGATAGTAAGAAAGGAGCTGGAGGAAAAAGAAAATGTGGGTATTTTCCACCACTGAGAATTGACAAATCGTATAAGATAATGGTGAAAGAGTGGTATAAGGCAGCAACTCCATATCTGAGAGGTCTTGCATGTAAAGTTATTTACATATTTCAAAGAAGTTGCCTGAAGGTCCAGCAGGAAAAAATAATTGCTTTATTAGAACTTACAGGAGATGGCAGCTGTCAGTGAAGAAAGAATCCACCCCATGAGACAATACAGCTAACAGCTTTAGATAATCAAGCAAGTTAATCACTCAGCTTGCTGTATGGTGGTCACAATCACAGTGAGTAAGGGTACCACCCATAGTTCTCAACTCTGCTCAATTTCCTTCACCCCATCATTACTGGGAATATACATCCTGTGGAGACCAGCATTAGCCAGGAGATGCTCCCTGGGGGAGGGGCAGGAAAAAGACAGACATTGGGGAAGAGTCAATGTCCAGACAATTACATCCCAGAGGGTACGGTCAAGACTGGTCAAGAGGATGTAGTTGAAATAATAGAGCACAGGGTAGGAAGGCAGGAGCAGAAGTTGATAACGTGTTGTAGCCTCAATGTTGGGAAGGATTTGACAAGATTAAATAATAGGAGAATGTGCTGACAAAGGATAACAACACATTTTTAAATATGAGGGGTAAAAAATGGCGTATTATACTTTCTACTGCTGACAACAAATAGACTCTCTTTGTTATACAAATATTTATACAGTAAGCTAGAATAAATCATGTGTCCTTTCCTCCAATTTTGACAGGTAAATGTATCCTCATACCTTTATTTAAAGCCCGTTCAAATCTCACATCTGTGAAGCTTTCCTGACTTTCTAAAGTGCCTTCTCTGAACACCTAGCACACTTTCTAGCTATCCATAGTGATTCCTAGCATGATATATTGTCTACACATATCAGGGAGGAAAAGCTACATCACTATTTAAAACAAGTTTGACTGCAGCCACTTCAGCCCCCAAGGGAATGGTAAAATATTATCTGTAGTGTAGAAAGCCTTCTAGTTAACAAAATAGGTTCCCAGTCCAGTGTGACTATCAAAAGAGACCTCCAGAGTATGATTTGGAATGTTCCAGTGAAACAAAAAGAATACAAATGCTTTTCATTCAAAATGAACAGGAACTTGGGGATTTGGGAGCAGATCAAGGGGGAAATATGTAAGGAACTCTAAAGGGAGCAAAGGCTCAGGCAATATCCACATACAGGAGCCAGTAGAGGAAAATTGCCCACTTCTGGGATTGGAGGCAGCCTAAGAAATTCTAAAGAGACAGTGGATAATGTTCATGTTGAATCACTTTTTGTGTGATCATCACATCACCCCCAAAATTTAATAATGTGTACTGCATGCATCAATGCCTTATGTTTTACAGGAAATCAAGAAAAGGAGACTGAGCTCCAAATCTGATCTGTGCAGGACATAGAAAATAGAGTTGCCATAGAAAGTGAAACACAAGTAAAATCAGCTTATTGGAGTCATAAGGAAATTAGAGTGAGGTGACCATAGCACTATAAGCCCCACAGAATCTAAAATAAAAACAATATCAACAAAACCTTGCCAAGGACAATGGACTTTCTCTGGGATGAACCTAAAGAGTATTTGAATACTTTTTCTTAAATGTCCAAGGAAAGGAGATTCCAGCTGCCATCTAGTTTACACCTTTGGTCTCCTCTAGTGACCTGAAGTTTCGCATTATTAGAGTGAGTCTCTCAAGGTGAGGAAACGTATCTTAAATATCTTTGCATCCTTGGTGCCTAGCAGAGTGTATGATATATAGTGAGTGGTCAATATTTGTTATTTTAATTATTTGTTAAATGATAAAAACTTGTGTATAAAAAAATTCTTCATTAGGGTAAGATGATCGAATAGTATCTTGGTGGTGTGATAAAAGTATCAAAGGGAAAAAAAGGAATGTGTAAGCAGAAGAGAAAATCTTAAATTTCATGTTCAAAGACCCATAATATGAAAGGGGCTCATATATTTACATGCCACGTTCTGCTCTTGAAAAGTATGAATAGTAAAACTGGGAGTGTAGCACTATAGTTGTAAAGAGAGAAGGTAAAATATAGGGGGAAATGAAGTCCTTAGGAAAAAATATTTAGAGGTGTGCAAAGATGATAGAAAAAAATTACAACCAGGTTGACAAGCTTAGCCCCTACAGTACAGTGTTACTTAGGTGATAAATTTTTATATCATCTCTGTAAGAAAACAACAGTAACAGTTCCACAAACAAGAAACCAGAGATCAAAAAAAAAGGGTAGGAGAGAATTGAACTAGTCTAGAACATTCAGCAAGTCAATGGCAGCTCTCAAAGCCTAGTTTCCCATTCACATTGGCATGAGGAAATCAACACCCCCAAAGGAAAGACCACATTCAAAAATAAAAAGAATTTCTGCGAGACTTCCTAGAACTGCAAAGCCCTGTTGGGATTTTATTTCATTACCCATCTCTCTGCTCAAAGAACGGCACTTACATTCACTTGTTATTGTTTTTAATAGTAACCTTTTGGAATTTTCAGATAACACTGAAGGCATTTTCGAAAGGTCAAGAATGACTATATTAGCAGCATATTGTGATTTAAAAATAATGTACAGCAACTTCAATTTCATACACCTAAATCATTTTTTCCAAAGTCAGAGGAAAAATACTATTCTGATGGAATCTAAAGCAATAAACCTAGTTCAAGAAATTAGATTTACAGACCAGAACATTCATAATATTAAAGCACCCTTCCAGACTAAAGCAGAAAAATAAAGATTATGGCAAGGGTGTGTGTGTGTGTGTGTGTGTGTGTGTGTGTATGTGTGTGTGTGTGTGTGTGTGTGTGTGTGTGTGTGTGTGTGTGTGTGTTCTTTATAGAATCCAGGCAAGAGAGTAAATTCAAGATGATAGAAAGTGTTGCAGATGGGGTAGGGGTGGGTTGTGAAGATTACTTCAAGCTATAAAAATTACTCCATATAAATATATAACTTCAGTGCCAGTTTTCTTTACATTGTAGGAAGAAATACACTAAATTTAAAATTCAACCACTATTTATTGGAGTGATTTTATTGTTAGGTGTTGACATAGCATAAGCAATATACAAAAGCCTGCCATACCGACTATTTGTGATTAAATCAGAATAATTATGAGAATATTTGATGGGGACATATAAAATCTTTATTCTAGTCTCATGGAAAAATTAACAAGTGCTCCCACTTTTCATTTTTGTAAAAGGATTTATAATATTTGACACCCGATGATTTTTGCAAAGTGCTTTTAGAACCTGGACTTTTTTCTTTCCTTTCTTATTGTAAAAAATAAGAACTCAAGTCATTTTACAAAGCTAAACAAATCACTTATTTTCCTTTCCTTTGTATTTTCCGAAAGACTTCTAGGCAATTTTCCTGAAATCACTTTTCCTTCATTTTAAATAAAAGAAACTTCCCTCACTCTTCCCTCATAGTTACCTTTCATGTCTGAGACTGACTTTATAATTTTACTATCTGTATGCCCATTTTTATAGATACAGATATAAGACAAAGCTAAATCACTGACTGGAAGCTGTAGAAATAAATAAAGACTGGTAAAATGCGAATAAACAGAGACAATTTATTCAGAATTTATTACAGCAAGAAAGTCAGCCACCGTCATTTGCATTGAGCAGAGCTTCAAAGCTGAACAAGGAAGTGGGACATCTTGACAGTGAATAAAAGGTAAGGCTTCAGGTGTGACCTGATTAGAAATTGTTGGTATTTGGAAGCTGGAGGAGAAATAACAACAATCAGGGCCTCAAAGGGATGTTATGTATTACATGATTTGGGGAAAATACAATATTTGGCCTTCTCTGGTTGGTCCTGAGTTGGAATGAAAGTACAGGCAAAAAGTAGGGAAGCTAGCAATGATTGACCACATCTTTTTTTTTTTTTTTTGAGTTGGAGTCTCACTCTTTCGCCCAGACTGGAGTGCAGTGGCTGCTCCCAGCCACCGCAGCCTCGACCTGCTGGGCTCCGGTGATCCCTCCGCCTCAGCCTTCCAAGTAGCGGGAACTACAGGTGTACGCTACCATGCCCGGCTAATTTTTGGTTTATTGTAGAGATGAGGTCTTGCCAAGTTGCCCAGGCGGGTCGCAAACCCGCGGGCTCAGGCAATCCATTCACCTCAGCCTCCCAAAGGCACGGGATTACAGGCTGAGCCACCGAGCCCAGCTTGATTGACCACATTTTGGTCACTGTAGAAAAGTTACTGATGAGTGTGTGACTTGGCTTCCAGGTCTATTTGCTTCAGAGATCATGGGTCAGAGTTCTTTTGTCATATATGGTCTTGCCATCATCTGTTTGTATAGTCATTTTCTCAGTTTTCATTTTTGGTCATTATCTCACTTGTGAGAGGCTGACCAATTCACAGAAGGGTAGAGATCCTACCACCATTTTCAAGAATTGTTCACCCACCTCTATAACTAACGTTATAACTATATTGTCTTGATGTTTTTGTTATAATATCATGGAAACCATGTAATGAGAGGGCAACTGTTCTAGGTAGAAAGCAATGACCAATATAATGACCACAATGACAGAATCAAGAACAACTGATAGTTCTTGTAAGATGCATGGAACCAAGAACTCCATCCAGTTGCCAAACCAAGAACAAATTCCATAGACCATGAGATCAACCTCAGAGAAGCAAGTAGCTGTTTGATTATGGTGATGCATAGCCGGCACAGTTTTGTCTGCTCTATTGATACAAGTAGAGCAGGAATAAGTAATGGCACAGATGCTACCACAACCAGCCAATGAGAAATGCAGATCAATGTAATTGTCCATCACTACTCATGCCAATAAGTTGATACTCATCTGTGTTTTATGCAAAGCAGAGGTGATATCATTGATAACTTCTGCCAAAATTAGTGATAAGTTTCTTGCAGTCTTTCTATTTGTATGATTCCCACAACTGGGAACATTACCCTGACTGTTTGCATAAGCAATGAGTCAGTAATTTCCCTAGGTAAAATACTTGAAGAATCAAAGATGGCATTGTTTTGGAGTTTGTGTCTGAATCATAATTTATAATCTTGGTGATTTATAGAATCAGAGTTTCTATGTACAGACAAGTCTCAGAATACTATCCTTAATGTATATGAGGTAAGAGTTTGAGTCAAGCAAGACTGGTCACCCTGGCAAAAAGGAAGTGGTATTCAGTAGGGGCACATGAATAGATAAGAAAAAAGGAATCATTTTTGACATGAAGTCAGAACCAAAGCCTTGCATTAATGGTGCTACATATTTGAGTCTCTGTTAGTCTCATAGGTGTCAAGTAGTTTGCTCACTGCACTATGAAGGTTGTTAAATTAAAATTTAGAATAACTTAGTGCTTATTAGTAGATTATAGTAATTGGTCCTTTTTCTTGAGAGAGAGGAATGTGGCTAAATCACAGATTTTTTTACATTTATTTGTAGGTGAGGAGGGAACACCATCATTTGTAATTTCCTATGATCCCATTTCATGAAGCCAGAATTTATCCCAGAGGTTTTTTCTTGGAGATTCAGTGATGGATGGAATATTCAGAAATTAGTAATATTAGGAGCAGTGGTTATTCTTTTGGATAATCTAGTAAAAACATTAGAATAGCTATATTCTGATATAACAATTATAAAAGTGAAGAAAAAAGAGACCATTGTGGGTGGATGACAACCAAAGATCTATAGAAAATGAGAAGAATAATTATAAGCAAGCAGTGACCATAAAACAAATCAGGGGTTCTGGTTTGACATCTTGGTTGAAATCTGTCCACTTGCGGATTTCAGTCTGGGTGACAGAGTGAGACTCCAACTCAAAAAAAAAGAAAGAAAAGAAAAGAAATCTGCCCACTACCATAGGTTATCAGCTTATTCCAAAGGTCTTGTGTTTGCAAACTGCTTCTGAAGATCAGCTGCTTCAAGAGATGTCTGAAAATCTTCATTTTTGAGATCTATTGGAGTAGACTTCTAGTTGTGTAGAATTCTGGTTGCTTATTTAGTTATGAAATGTGAACCCAACGATTGACTCCCTGTACTGTCACCACTGTAAATATTGTTAGCAATACTTAATAAAGTTCCATTTAATAAGTTTCAAGAGCAGTTTTTCTCTGATGTCTCTTCCAACAGAAAAAAGATCTATTGGTTAAAGACCAGAGAGGTTATTTAGAAAGAAGATGTGGAAAGGTAATCTTAACCTATTAGTGATGGATGGGATTCAGTATTTTGCCATGTCTATATGAATCAGAATGGAGTCTAGTATTGGAGATGAAATTCCTAAATGTATGGGTCTTCTGGTTACCAGTTCATAGAGGAATAAACAATGTGTTGCCAAGGGAGTCAATCATATGGCTATAAGGGCTATTGGAAGTACTTTGGCCAGGGGAGTGCCAGGATTTTTGAAAGGTTTGTTAGTTTTAGTTTATAGATGGCATTGGTTCTTGCAACCTTTTCAACAGATTGTAAAATCAGTGTAGTTTCTGAGTAAGAGGTAATGCCTTAATGGGTTCTTTTATAAAAGTTCTCATAAAGTGGGTAAGTTAGTAATTTGATATAAAAGTTGGTATCTCCAGATTAAAAACACAAAATCTAGCAGCTTTTTAGCAACTTTAAGTGCTGTAACTTTTGGCAAGGAAATATTGCTTCAAACTATTCTGAAAATATATATACAATATCTATAACTATAACATATTCGAATCCTAAAAAGGAATAGAGATGGACAAAATTCATCAGTTTGTGTTCAAAGAGCCATTAAGGCTATTCCCAGCCATGTCCCTCTTTCACAGCTTTCCAGGGTTATGTTACTGACAGATGACACAAGACCTTCAGCTATCTTTTTTGTTTCCCCACTAATGTCAATTTAAGATGATAGTAACCAATTTGTCCATATTAGAATGAGGAGTTACATGGAGAAATTTAATCAATATCCATTAAAAAATCATCTAATGTTACCAAACAGCTAACTCGAGCATGCCAGCGATCATCTGAGTAAAGGGTCAAACCACATATTTTCCACCCTTCTAAACATTAATATCTTATAATGGTCTCTTTTTCTTGGGGGATTTAGTTAAGATCACAACCTTGGTTAAGACTGCTTGGAAGTCTTGGCATAAGAATCCACTAGGGCATTTCCTTTAACTTCTCTGGTTTCTCTTTTGGCGTGGGTATCATACCTTTATAATAGTTGCCTTTCCAGGAAGTAGGAGTACATTTACACTTACTTAATTTGATATCCACTTTGTGGCAGCCCTAGCAGTGGTGAGAAGTCTTCTATGTTTCCAAAGCATCCCAAAGTCATGTACTATTTCGAAAAGCATGCCTGTAATCTATATAAATATTTACATACATGTTTACTCTCTAGTTTTTGACTAATTGGCAAGCTCTAGAAAGTGCAACAAGTTCTGCCACCTAATCTGATTTTACTTCAAGGGATCTTAAATTAATTATGCCATATCCTGCTTGATAACCTCCAGTTTTAGTTTTAAGGTAGAATGCATCAACAAATAATATCAGAGTTCTCAGTAAGTCTCTAATAAATCATGGTGAGGTATAAAAGCTTTCCTAACTGAGGTAAAACAATTGTGAGATTTCCTTTCTCTGACAGAGATAGCAGAAGAGCAGGATTCAGAGTGTTGTAATAGTGGATTTTCATATGAGAGTGTGAGGGTAACAAAAGTTAAGTCAACAGGGTCAGTACAGTATGAGGATCCAAGCAGGGATCATGGGACTAGTTCAGCAGAAGCCTCAACATAGTTTATACTTTGTAGCTATTGCCCCAAGACAAAAGGGCCTGTGCAACCAGATCAAGATCCATTGAGTAATGGATTTGATGGTTTACTTGAAGTTGAGGTAAAAACCACAAGAGTTCACTCATTTTGTTCATACATAAATAGACAAAGGGGCTTATTGTGGTTGGGAATGCTGCTATGGGTTAAAGTGCATCCTTCCCTCACAAAGAATATGTTGAAATTTTAGCCCCTATACCTTGGAATGGGATCTTATTTTGAAATCAGGTTGTTACAGATGTAATTAGTTAAGTTGAGATGAGATCATATTAAGATAGAATGGGCCCTTATTCCAATGTGATTGATGTCTTATAAGAAGAAACAAAGAGACACACAGGGAGAATGTGGTCATATGACAATGGGGTAGAGGTTGGAGCAATGCATCTACATGCCCAGAAATGCTAAGGATTGCTGGAAAACACCAGTAGTTGGGAAGAAACAAGGAAGTACTCTCTCCTACAGGTTTCAGAGGGACCAGGGTCCTAACAACACCTTGATTTCACCCTTCTAGCCTCCAAACAATAGACTGGGACAGTAGGTTTCTGGTTCTGTAAGTCACCCAAAGTCCTTTGTGGTATTCTGCTATGGCAACTAATAGGGCTGGGTAGGGAAAGAAGGCTGTTCAAGAAACTTCTTCAGGTTATAGAAGACCTGTTCAAGTTTCGGTTTCCAGAGGAGAGAGTCTCTTACTGAGGACTCAGTCACTTCATAAAAGGGTACCACAAATTCAGAAAAAGCTGGCACCTGCTGTCTGCAATATCCAGTTGAACCTATAAATCTTCTCAATTGTCATTTTCTGAGTTGTCTAGAATAGGTCTAGATATTCTTCATCAGGAGAGAAAAATTTTTATTTGTAAAGAGATTATGCCCTATATGTTACACATAACAATATAATACTGCCCACTGTGCCGAAGACATTTTATTCCCTTTCTTTTCTAGGTTGCTTCTTAAATAAACAATTTTGTTCATGTCAAATGATTCCGAGTGATCATTAAAGGCCCAAGTCATCCTTGAAGAAATTTTGCAACTTAGACATCTAGTGGCATAAATAATGATGTTCATTCTAAGTGAGTTATCACAGAAACAATAAATTAAATACTGCATGTTCTCCCTCTGAAGTGAGCACTGAACACTGGACACACAGGCACAAAGGCAGGAACAACAGATGCTAGGGACTACTAAAGGAGGGAAGGAGGACTGGGGATAAGGAGTACACAAACACCACTGGGTACTGTGTTCACTACTGGGGCTGTGGAGAGAGGGTTCGCTAGAAGCCCAAACCTCACCTTCATGCAATTTACATAGGTAGAAAATTCTCACATGTACCCCCACTATTTTAAAACAAATACATGAATAAATAAATAATGATGGCAATGAAAGTACATAAAAGACATAGAAATTTTGTTTTTTGTTTTTGGGGGTTTTTCTCCTGAAAGAGCCAAGGATTTAAACTTAGACAACTCAATAATAGCAACAGTCAGACGAGAGTGATGCTTGTACACTTTGTGTCTTGGGTCTCCAAGTTAATGGTTGACCACCTGTATTATTAGGGTTCTCCTTATATATATATATAAATAAAGATTTATTCTGGGAATTTTCTCACACAGTTGTAGAGGCTGAGAACTCCCATGATCTGCTGTCTTCAATCTGGAGCACCACTAAAGTTGGTGGTGTAATTCTATCTGAGTCCAAAGGCCTGAGAACTGATGGGTGAGGGAAGGATTGCTGGTGCGAGTTGTGGAGTTAAAAAGGCCTGAGAACCAGAAGCTCCAATATCCTAGAAAAGGAGAAGATGAGTGTCCCAGCTCAAGAAAAGAGAATGAACTTGTCCTTCCTCCACCTTTCCGTTCTATATAAACCCTTAATCACATTGGTAAGGGAGAGCTTCTTTACTCAGTCTACCATTCAAATGCTAATTTTTTTCCAGAAACACCTTCACAAACACACCCAGAAATAATATGTTATCGGCTCTCTTGACATCCCTTAATCCAATGAAGTTGACACCCAAAATTAACCATTATATATCTATGAATGCAGATCTAATGATTTGCTTTCCTTCCCTCCCCCACTGGCAGGTATAAAGCTAGAGAGAATGCTTTCTCTGAATCAAAGCCAAGTCCAAGGTGAAAATCAAGACAAAAGGAAACCTTTCCGCAGTTTTATTGAAGACCCAACAGCAAAGCATGCCCAAATGGATGCCAGTTCAGTGAGAACTTAAACTCATCCATCTGTGAGGTCAGTTTTACCCTTTGATTCCCCTTCTTATGACAGAAAATAGTAGTAGAGAGCACAATACGAAAAGGAAGCACAAAGGAGAGCAAAACAAGATCAAGAAAGGAATGACTTCATTCCACCAAGGATACCAAGCAAAGGAAAACCAGTAAGAAAATTTGGGTATCAGACTGTGAGTAAATATCCAAAGAACACAGCACAGAAGGAAGAGAGCACACTTGGAGCAGACTTAACAAGTTTGGCATGGATTGACCAAGCCAGGAGCTGCAAAGCACAGGACAGCCAAGTATAGGACACTGAGGGCCCCACACCTGGCTGAAGGCTTGGGTCCACAACATTGAGTAGGGCATGTTGTATATTGGTAGAATGTCAAGGACAACAAATAAGCAAAACTACCCAAATGAGAACAAACAGAGTATTTATTCAAAGTTTGCAATGGCAAAGAACTCAGCACCATCACTTGAATTTGGGAAAGACTCAAAGACAGACAGGGGAATATGGAAGTTTTATATTGAGAAAATAAAGAAATGGCTTCAGGTATGATTTGCTTGGAGGATATTTGGATGGGGAAACTGGAAGAACACTAAATAGAAGCAAGGCATCTTATGTGATTTGTTTTGGAGAGCATATTATCTTTCATTGGTTGGCCCTGAGTTGAATGAGAGAAGTAGGGGCAAAAAATAAGAGAGCAGGCAGTGACTAACCAAGTCCTGATTGTTCTGGCCTGGTGGTTGCAGAGGCTGTGGATTACAGCTCTGCTGTCATTTATGGTTTGGCCATTGTTCCTTTGTGCATTCAGTGTCTTGAAGCGAGAATATCTGTTTTCTTGTGTAGCCTCCTGTCCCTACATAAAATATATTTTGTTATAACTCAGAGATCTCATTTGAGCAGAGAAGACATTTTGTTAAGATCATTAGTTCAAGAGGGAATAAGGTGAGTTTTCTTTGTAAAGAGAGATCTTCATCTTTGAGATGCTCATTTCTGACTGCTCCCATAAAAGCCAGATTGGTTGGTCTTTCAGATGGCAAGATATCATGTTTCTATAACATGATATTTATTAAATCTCTTGATTGATAAACCTAAACTGAAGCTCTTGATTGTTAAACCTCTTGTTAAACTTGCCAAAATGTGAGTAGCCACAGGAAAAATAAATTTAAGAATATATAAGAAAACTTCTCTGGTTGATTTCTCAAATTCAGAATATGTGATAATTCAATTAAGAAAAAGATTGAAGTTTCTTACCAGCAAAGAAAAATTAATCTAAGTAAATCATTATGTATACCTGTAAGTAAATATATATATATACACATATATATGCATTTCTTTTCAAATGAGCCATTAATCAGAAGTTTTACTAATGCTGAACAGCTTTTAATTCTACTAGTCTAAAGACAAGAGGACTTATGAATATGACATATTGTGCTTAAATCACATGCCAGTGTGACATTCCATGTGATTTTAAAAATTAAAGTTGTAAGTAAAGGAGCAGTTTCTATTGGGATGACTGAGTCCTATTGCATTTAGTATAAATGTGAGTTCCACAATTTTGTTCTTTTCCCTTATAAAATTGTGCACTATTCAACAGTATAAAGATTTTCCTACTATAATTACTAACTAGAAATAGAGAATTAAAGTTGTAGTTAGATTTGCATAAAGAATATTTTCCAATATAGTAAGAGCTGAACTTGGTTACCTCAGAGCTTTCATTTAGTGCCCAAGATTTAACAGCTCACCTTTGTGTAAAGTTTGTTATGTGCCAGACAGTTCTGAACACTTTAACAATGTATACTCTTTTAATGTGATACCAACAATAATAGTCATTTATTTCATGCCTGCTATATGCTGCTGGTTCCATGTCAAATTATTGCCTCTTTAATCCTCAAAATAATCTGGTAAACTGGGTGTTTCTTTTTTACAAATAAGAAGTTAGATTCTAAAAAGATTAAGCACCTAGACTGCAAGCTCATTCTCTGTTCTATCAGGTTGCTCTTATTCTCTCCTCTGGTAAGTCCAGGGAAGGAAGGAAGTGGGACTGCAGGGTCTGGATGGTGACCAGGAGGCCAGATCAGGCTGTAACCTAGAGCTGGGAGCCAGACCAAGAGCCCTGTCTCCAAGTTCTGGGGCAAAGTCAGTCACCCAAGCCGCAAGTGGGTAATCCAAAACTGAATCCAAATCAATCACACTAGGAGTTGGAAAGCCAAGAAACTCAGGCAGAAGCCACATTGCCAAATCTCAGCTAGAGAAATCTGAAGTAGCCAAGCTGAAAATGTTTGACTAAAAAGCTCAGATTGTTATTGCCATGGAGTACCGTGCAAGGGCCCAGAGGACAGGAAAATCGCTCCAGACCTGGCGAGTGGTCAACTGTTTTGGTTCATATCAGTTCTTGTAAGTCCAGATGAGGAAGAATTAAAGCAAATTGCATGTGTATTGAGCACATTACACAGGTTTGAGGATACTGACACTCTTGATACCTGGGGACCCTTGGTAAGCGACAAGGAAAGAGCAGGGGCTTAGGAATTTTCTGGGCTCTATCACTCACTAGGTGTGTGGGTTTGGGGAAAGCCATTTAACCTTCCTGAGCTTTAGTCTCTTCATCAATACAAAGAAGAGGACAAAACCAAAAAGTATTTTTTAATCCAACCAAAAACAATCACAATGACTGAAAGTAGTTAGAGTGACAGACCTTATCCCATCACTGACCTCCAGCCTATTCCTTGCTCAGACTGCATCAGAAGTGTTGTCTGAACGACTTGCTTTGTAAATGTAATGGGACTTGGAGCACAATAGAAATGTAATCACTGGTAGCTGCTATAACTGTTGTTTTCATTGTTATACACAAAGGACCAAAGGGGAGTAGAGGAGACCCCTCTAGGAAATAATTCTCACTTAGGCTGATAGGTATTCAACTGGTTTCTCCTGATTAACTAAACATAATCTGGTTAATAGAATTCATCTTGACTCTCTTCTAAGAGACAAATCTTTCAGCTGCTTTGTCCTTCTATTGGTTTCAAAACTATAGTAGGATTCAGCACAGATGTTTGCCAAATTGACTTGCTTCCCCTTTGGGATCTGTGCCTGTTTTATGCATGAGGAAACCAATGCCCAGAAAGATAATGTGTCAATTTGGGGAGAGAGAGAGAGAGAGAGACAGAGAGAGAGAGAGAGAAATCAAGAAGAAATATTTTTATTAGCATTTCCAGTATAAAAATCATCCAAGGTTCCTGGATACCAGGTAAATTAGAGGCTTCTGTGGTTTATTGCCAATGATTTTTTGTTCTTCATGAATTCCTACAGATGTACAATGCAGTAATTCAATATATTTTTGCCTCTAGTAGTTTTCCCCCAAAGAAATATAGTAACTGTCTTTCAGAAGAAGGAGGAAAGAGAGGAGAAAGGAGAGAAAGGGATGGAGAAGGGGAGGAAGACATTAAGATCAACATGACCAATTTTGGCTTCTGATTTGGTGATGCATTTATATAAAAAATAATAGGGTGAAACTATTTAAAACAGATACGGCTGGAGCATCAGAGATGCATCATTGCTGTACCAATAAAGGAAACTTGCTAAAAGTCTGTTCACAATTAGCTGGCTTGCTCCTAGCCTAACACAATAATAGGACAGCTTACAGAAGAAAGATGCAGCTAATCAGGTCATGCCAGTTATTTCCATTATTTTCACATTCCAAATAGCACTGAAACCAATGTCTCACTGGAAAGAGTCATTATACTAAACCACGTTGAAAGTGCTTTAATTTGGTTGTTTACTAAAGAGTACCGTAAATTAAATATTAGCCATTGTCTTCTTTTGCTTGCTGAATGTTACACATTTTCCCCAGTCCAAGGGCTTTTCCATATGTTGTTATCTCTGTTTAGAATTTTCTTTGCTCTGCACCAATCCTCAGCCTTTGCCTGGCTCATTCCTACTCAAACTTCTAACTACAGTTTAAGGATCAACTTTCACAAAAAGGCCTTCCTAACTCCCTAGATTGCATGAAGTTTCTGTCCATCTCTTCTTGCACTTACAATATTTGGAATGGATGTGTTTTAGTATCTGTCTTCTCCCACTCTTTCCCTCACTTCGTTCCAATGGATCCATCCTTTACACTATAAACAACACCATGGTGGCACATATTAAACACTCAAAGTAAACATTCATTGAATGAATGGATGAATAGATAAAAATGGAGACAGATTAAAGGAGAGGATCATACAAATGTCCTTCTAGAGAACTATATTAATCAGAATAACACTAGCTTTGATAACAAACCCCAAATTTCCAGTGACTTAACAGCTGTTGACTACTTGGTCACATGATCATTTATTGAAGATGTTCCTGGTCAGGGAGAGCTCTCTCTTCCCTCCATGGTGAGATAAACTCAGGCTCCTTCCATCTTGGGGAGAGAGAAGGAGAGCACAGCTGAGAAGTCCCACCTACTTCTTACTAGCCTGCAAGGAACATAGATAACTTCTGAAAACACTCCATTCAAAAGGACTACTAATTAACCACATCTGGAGGCAGGGAAGAGGTGCTGAGAAATGGAGCACTTGTTGGGACACCCTGCTCCCAGTGACAAAACCACATTTGAAAAGAGTTAAAAATTTTAATGGACAACTAACCTTAAACTAGTCACAGATGTATATAATGGGACAATCCAGATTACTAAAGCTAAAACAATCTCCCAGTTCACCTATCTGTACATTCCATGTTAATTACACAAACTTCGGCTTCTTATAAGGGGTTCCCCATACTGATCCTTTGAATTATTAAGAGTAAAGTCCTCAAAGCTCTTTTTAAATTCCTTGAAACTTTTATAGCTTTCTCGTGTTACTACACAGCTTTTTAAAAATAATATGTCAAAATTTTACATGTAGTAATACACCCTACGTATTTTTCATGTTGTCTTGTCTGCCAAAATTCTCTTATAATCACCATGCCTACCCTTATTTAATTATAAGTTTTATAATCTAAGGTAGCATGATTGCATACCCAGAAATAACTTTGAAATAGTATTTCAAAATATAGATAATTTAAAATAGAACAGCACTGGGCTTTGAACTGTAACTTGATGTATTTTTCTAATTAGCATCAAAAAGCAGAAATAATATAATATAATATAAGGATCTCGAATTGATTTTAGTGAATTCTTGCCAGATCTATACCCAAGGATTACTAGTTAATCTCTTTGGGTATTTTATAAGCCGAATACTACCTAAATAATTGCAAGTGTATGCAAACAATAGATGGAATAAAAAGTCAAAATATGGCACGTAATAGTCAAAACAAATTCAGTGAAGATCATGGTCTCCACTTGGCTAGTCTATAGGGAAATGGATTCCTATTTTAATGCAAATACCAGGAGAGTCACATTTTCACAAGTTGAGTTTGCAGTGGGGATGCTTATGCTATGGTGGTGGCTACTATGCTGACTATTTCTGCTCTCCTGAATAATCAATATGCAGCCGGGCTCGGTGGCTCAGCCTGTAATCCCGCACTTTGGGAAGCTGAGGTGAGTGGATTGCCTGAGCCTGCAGGTTCAAGACCCACCTGGCCAACTTGGCGAGGCCTTATCTCTACAATAAATAAATTACAAAAAAAAAAAACTAGCCGGGCGAGGTAGTGCGCACCTGTAGTTCCAGGTAGTTCCAGCCACTTGAAAGGCTGAGGTGGAAGGATCACCAGAGCCCAGCAGGTGGAGGCTGCGGTGGCCGGGTGCATGCCACTGCACTCCAGTCTGGGTGACAGAGACTCCAACTCAAAATAATAATAATAATAATAATCAATATGCCATCTAATGGTTGCTGATGCAATGAAGAAGCTGTTATTTGTTTCGCCACCAGTGACCTCTCACACTCTGATTGCCTCAGGGAGCAGATTTATTATGTTTGTCAGCAAAGGCAGATGGACTGCCTCAATAATTTGTGTGACCATATTTTCCTTCCAAACGAGTAACTTGTTACTTATTTAAGGATTAAGTAATGTGAGAGTCAGTTTTAGTAGAAAATTTATACTGTTATAACTTTGCTTTCTATCATGCTTTCTGTGTAGGGTGGCAATACTATTAAAATTGGTTATATATTGAGATTAGGTATACTATACGGTTAGCATCCAGTCATTACCCAAAAGGATCTATTTTCATTTGTTTGAAAAAAAAAAGCAGAGCTATCCAAACAATCTCTATCCTTGGAAGATCCTTTTCTTCCATTTTCTTGATCCTCCTCAGTTTCCTACTTGCCTGGTATTGACATCTCTTCTTCTTTGGTGATCGTCTTGGCCAACGGGTGGTACTTGACACTCGTTAGACCAATCAGACTCATTCACCCAAGATTTTAATCATGTGTGAATAATCTTAACATGGTTGAAGATAATTCTTGAACATTCTGAGGGGGGTGTGCTAAAGAATGGGTCCTTTTTTTCTTGTACCCCTTTTTCTGGAGGATCAATGGCTCCTGAGGCCTGATGTTTTCCTTCAATTTTCAGCTACCTGTATCCTTCAAATGGACTCATTTTGTACTTCAGTTAGTTAGAAATAGTTTCTGGGGCTTGAAAGTCAGAAACCAGACCATAGAAAGGTCTTAACATTTGTGATTAGTCACCCAAAGGCACAAGATTTTCAGAATTGACTGGTTGTCATTTTTTTACAGTTTTAGTAGCCAAACAATTTTATCACATAGACAAATATGAAAGGAAGTCTGTCAAGTTTAAAGAATTCAGAGCCATTTTAAGAGCCAAAGAAGTGCCAAATTCAGTCAGGTTGCTTCAATGGGAATAAAGACAACCATGAGCAAAGCAGGGATGTGGACGATGTGAGCTGGGAGACTGACCTTTGCGTTATGAAGTCCTTCTTTTTTTTTTTTGAGTTGGAGTCTCACTCTGTCGCCCAGACTGGAATGCAGTGGCCACTCCCGGCCACCGCAGCCTCGACCTGCTGGGCTCCGGCGATCCTTCCGCCTCAGTCTTCCAAGTAGCCCGAACTACAGGTACGCGCTACCATGCCCGGCTGATTTTTTTTTATTTATTGTAGAGATGAGGTCTCACTGCCCAGGTGGATCTCGAACCCGCGGGCTCAGGCAATCCACTCACCTCAGCCTCCCAAAGGCGCGGGATTACAGGCTGAGCCACCGAGCCCGGCTTATGAAGTCCTTCTTAACTGGTATTCCATCAGGATTGCAGACAAGCATGGAGCCATCACCTCAGCTAATATCTTTTAGTCATTACACATGTAACAAAGTATCCAAAAAATGTCCTAGGATTTGATAAATGTTTCTGCAGTGGATAAATATATTTTACATGTAGGAAGATTTAGAATAAATATTTCAGATAGTCAAATCTACAACAAACCCAAAATAAAAATTTTTGTGATTTGTTAATCTCTACATATATGTATTTTTTTGAGTTGGAGTCTCACTCCATAGCCCGGGCTGGAGTGCAGTGGCACTCTCACAGCCCACCCCAGCATCTACCTGCTGGGCTCCAGTGACCTTCCGTCTCAGCCTCCCAAGTAGCTGGAACTACAGGCATGCGCTACCATGCCCGCTTAATTTTTCATTTATTGTAGAGACCTGCCAAGTCTCCCGGGCTAATCTTGAACCACAGGCTCAGGCAACCCACTCGCCTCAGCTTCCCAAAGTGCTAGGATTACAGACTAAGCCACCAAGCCCAGCCATCTCTACATATTTTAAAATGTATGTACTTCTACTATTTCAGAGCATTCGACCTATTAGTATAGTAATCATTATCATTTTATTTTAAAATACAGAAATAGACAATTTAGATTGGTGATTTTTAAGTAGAAAGTTTTTAGTTTATATATTACATATTATTTAAAAAAAACTTAAGCCACTATAATGGTAAATTTAAACTACTATATTTAAAATAATTATTTGGGAATTCAGGGAGATTTTTATTTCCATTAAACCTGAAAACAGAAACACCGTAAAGGGAAATAAAAGTATTATACTTTTAATTACTGTTTTAAATGTCTTAAAATGTTTAACTTGCCCTATATATGGAACTATTATACAAAAACTTTAAAAATTATTTCTATTTTTTTGTAGGCAATTTTCTTATGACATAGTCAACTTCCAGGATTGTTACTGGTCTATTTAGGGTCTCGAATTCTTCTTGTTTCAACCTGGGGAGGTTGTGTGATGTCAGAAAGTCCTCCATTTCCTTTAGGTTTTCAAGTTTGTTTCCACACAAGTGTATACAGTAGTCTCTGATAATCTTTTTAATATCTTCAGGGTCAGTTGTGTCTTGATTTTTTGTATTTCTGCTTGTGTTTATTTGGGCTTTTTCTCTCTTTTTCTTGGTCAGTCTAGCTAGGGGTCCATCAATCTTGTTTATTCTTTCAAAGAACCAGAATTTTGTTTCATTGATTTTTTTGTATTATCTTTTTATCTTCTACATCCCGAATTTGGACTTTTATTTTGGTAATCTGGATTCTTCTCCTGAAGTTACAGTTTGGTAGTCTTGCTTTTCCAGCTCGCTTAGGTGACTTGTTAGTCTGTTAACTTGTGATCTTTCCATTTTCTTCATGTGTGTTCATACAGATATGAATTCCCCTCTTAATATTGCTTTCATGGCATCCCAGAGATTTTGGTAAGATGTTTCTCCATTTTCATTTGTTTTGAGGTATCTTTTAATATCTGTTTTGATTTCCTTGCTGACCCAGGAGTTGTTTAGCATCATGGTATTTAGTGTCCATGTCTGTGGGTTCTGGGGGAACTTCATTGGTGTTGATATTTATTTTAATTCCACTGTGGTCTGAGAAAGTGCATGGCAGTATGGAATTTGTTTATGCTTGATTTATGGGCAAGGATGTGGTTGATCTTAGAGTACATTCCATATGGTGATGAGTAGAATGTATATTCCAGAGTTGTTGGGTGGAGTGTTCTGTAAGCATCATTTAAGTCCATTTGGTCTAGTGTCATGTTGAGGTTCAGGATCTCCTTGTTGATTTTTTTTGTCTTGATGACCTGTCTAGGGTTGTGAGTGAGGTATTTAAGCCCCCAGCTGTGACAGTGTTAGAGTCAATATCTTTTTCAAGTTTACCTAGAAGCTGCTTTATGAAAGTTGGTGCTCTTATGTTGAATGCATATATGTTTAGAATGGATATTTCTTGTTGATGGATTGAACCTTTTATCATTATACAGTGACCTTCCATATATTTTTAAATTTTTGATAGCTTGAAGGGTATTTTGTCTGATATTAAGATCATGGTTCCTGCTTTCTTTTGTGTTTGGTTCTCCTGAAATTTTGTTTCCTATCCTCTGACTTTGAGTCTGTGAGTGTCCTTTCTTGTGAGATAAGTCTCTTGGAAACAATATATTGTTGCTTCATGATATTTTATACATTTTGCTATTCTTTGTCTTTTTAGTGGTGCATTTAGTCCATTCACATTCAGGCTAATTATTGAGATGTGAGAGTTTATCCCTGTCATGAGGTTCTTATAGAGTTGTTGTTGTTGTTATTTGTTTGTTGTCTCACTTTTGATTTTTGGGTTGATTCATGTGTGTTTTCAATCTTTTCCTGCACTCTTATGAAGAACATTGTCATTCTTTTTTCCCTTTCTTCTGTGTTTAACACTATCTTAAGTGTATCTTATAAAGCTGGTCTGGAGGCAGCATAAGCTCTTAGGGATTGAATGTCTGGGAAGGATTTTAATTCTCCATCACTGATGAAACTTAGCTTAGCTGGGTAGACAATTCTTGGTTGAAATTGTTTATCTTTGAGAACTTTGAAGATTGGGATCCAAGCCCTCCTAGCCTAAAATGTTTCTATAGATAAATCTGCTGCTATTCTAATTGGTCTTCACCAGTAGGTATTCTGACCATTTTCTCTTGCTGCCTTTCAGATATTTTCTTTTATACCTACTTTGTGTAGGTGAATTACTATATGTCTAGGGTTTGGTTTTCTCATTTGTTGTCTTGCAGGAGTTCTCTGAATCTCTTGTGTTTGAATGGCCATATCACTGATGAGATGAGGGAAGTTTTCTTGGATAATTTCATGGAATGTTTGTTCCAAAGTGATCTTTGTCTCTCTATCTTCCCTGCCTCAGAAATTCCAATTACTCTTAGGTTCAGCCTCTTGAAATTACTGCTTATCCCTCAGAAGTTTTGTTCTGTTTTTTTAAGCTTTTTTTTTTTTTTTTTTTTACAGTTTGGGTTAGTTCCATATTTTGGTCCTCAAGCACTGAGATTCTTTCTTCTGCTTAGTTAATTCTGCTTTCCATGCTTATCAGTTTGTTATTTATTTCATTCACTGTGCTCTTTATTGCTGTTATCTCAGTTACCAACTCCTTCATTCTTTTCTCTTGTCTTTCCTCAATTCTATATATTCTCTCTATTAATGTCTTGATATCTGTGTTTGTGGTTTGAGGATAGTCATTCTGGGGGCTTTTCATTGTTTGTGTTCTGAAGTCTCTATTCTCAGTGGCTGACCTCCAAGGGGTCTGTGTGAGTCCCATATTCTTCCTTTGGTTTTTCTTCATTTGTGTAGATCTTTCTCCCCCTTTGTTTTTACCTCTTCTTTAATTCTGTTGTTCTGAGATGGGAGCTAGCTTTTACTTCTGTTTGTTCACTCTCCTACTTTTTCTTAGTGGTTTCTCTGGTTTTGTTTAATTCTGGAGCTGGACTGTGGGTGGGGGGCTGTACTTTGTGCAGTTTTGAGATTTAATTGAGGGGGAAGCTGTGATCCAGAAACTATCTGAAGACTGCCATATCTTCTGACTGGTGTATCAGTCCCCTGGAACCCACTTCCCACTTCCTTACAATCTGTCCATGCAGTGGGGATATGGGTTTGCCACCTGAAAACAAAATGAAGTAAGAAAAAGGAAAAGACTGGAAAAATGAAGACGGAGGAGGAGAGGAAGGTGGAGAGAGAGAAAAAGAAGAAGGAAAAAAGGAAAACAGATGGGTGTACCAACTAACAAATGAAAAGAGACACAAACAAAGACAGAAAAGATTTTTTAAAAATACAGATAATCATATAAACACACAAACTGAGAAAACTCCCTTATTGATATACTCTGCCTCAAAAATACCCACTCACAATCAGGAAGTCTAAAAAAACAGCAATAATATAACAGAAACAAAGCAAGTATGAAAGCATAAAAAAAGGGAAAAAAAAGTTCAGGACCAGAGGCCTTTCCAGCAAAATTCCACAAAACATACAAGAAGGAATACCAATCCTATTGAAAGTATTCCAGGCAATTGAGAAAGATGGAACTCTTCCCAAATCATTTTATGAAACTAATATCACATTGGTACAACACAGGTAAAGATTTAACAAAGAAAAAGAACTACAGGCCAATATCCTTGATGGACATAGATGCTAAAATTCTCAACAAGATCCTAGAAAACCAGATCTAACAACATATCTCAAAAATCATCCACCACAAACAAGTAGGCTTAATTCCCAGGATACAGGGCAGGCTTAACATTCACAAGACCATAAACGTTATTAAATACATCAACTGATGTAAAAACAAAAACCACATAATTATATCTTTTGATGCGAAAAAAAGCTTTTGATAAAATCCAGCATCCCTTCTTGATAAAAATCCTTGAACATCTAGGCATAGATGGAACATACCTCAGAATAGTAAGAGCCATCTACAAGAAACCCACAGTCAGCATACTGCAAAGCAGTCAGAAATTGGAACAGTTTTTCCTGAAAACCAGAACAAGACAAGGATGCCCACTCTCAACCCATTCCCACTCTCAATCCACCTTTTCAACGTAGTTTGTTAAGTCCTAGCTAGAGCAATCAGACAAAAGAAGGAAGTCAGTGGTATCCAAATTGGAAAAGAGGAAGTCAAGTTATATCTCTTTGCAGACGACATGATTCTATACCTTGAAAACCCAAGAGAATTTGTCAATAACCTCCTTGCATTGATAAAGGACTTTGGCAAAGTCTCAGTGTATAAAATCGGTGTGCAAAAGACAGTCGCACTTCTATACACCTACAAACAATCAGAAACTCAAATAAAAAGCACAGTGCCATCCACAGTAACCACAGTAAAAAGAAATACCTTTACATTTTCCTAACCTGAGATGTGAAAGAACTTCGCAATGAAAACCACAAAGTATTGCTCAAAGTAATCAAAGATAAAACGAACAAATGGAAAAATATTTCATGCTTATGAATTGGAAGAATCAACATTGTTAAGATGTCCATCCTACCCAAGGCAATCTACATATTCAATGAAATAACCATTAAATCACCAGCAGCATTCTTCTCAGACCTGGAAATGACAATACAGAAATTCATAGGAAAACATAAATGACCATGAACCGCTAAAAGAATTCTCAGAAAAAAAAACCCAACAAAATAGGAGATATCACACTCCCAGGCTTTAAACTTTATTATAAAGCTACAATAATCAAAACAGCCTGGTATTGGTATAAGAACAGGTAAATAGACCAATGGAACAGGACAGAGATTCCAGAAGCAAAACCTCAATTTCTCAACCAACTCATCTTCAACAAAGCCTCCACCACTAACCACTGGGGAGAGAACCTATTCAGTAAATAGTGCTGGGTAAACTGGCTGACCACATGCCGAAGATTAAAACAAGACTTCTACCTATCACCATACATAAAAATCAACTCTAAATGGATCAAAAACCTAAACATTAAATCTCAAACTATAAGAACCTTAGAAAATGCAGGAGACACCCTATGGAAACTGGAATTGGCAACCAATTCCTGATCAAAACCCCAAGTGCCCATGCCATAACAGATATGATAGACAAATAGGACTTTATCAAACTGACAAGCTTCTGCACAGCCCAAGAAACCATCAAGAGAGAGGAAGGAGACTGCCTGCAGACTGGGAAAAAATATTTGCCAACTGACAAAGGCCTAACATCTAGGATCTAAAGGAACTCAAATGTGCCAAAAAGAAAAAATGAACAACCCCATTACATAGTGGGCAAAAGATATGAATAGACACTTCTCAAAAGAAGACATATGAGTAGCCAACAGATACATGAAAAAGTGCTCAACCTCACTAGTTACCAAAGAAATGCAAATATAAACCACACGGAGATACCACCTAAGATGCTGGAGAGGGTATGGTGAAAAGGGAACACTTCTACACTGTTGGTGCGAGTGTAAACTAATACAACCTCTGTGAAAAACTGTTTGGCAATTAAAAGATCTAAAAATTAACATGCTATACTTCACCACAATCCCCCACTAGGAATATAGCTGGAGGAACTCAAATCATGTTATGAAAAAGATACCTGCACATGTATGTTTATTGCAGCATTGTTCACAATAACAAAAACGTGGAACCAACCGTGTTGTCCATCAAAAGGGGACTGGATAAAAACATGTAGTACATATTCATGATGGAATATTATGCAGCCATAAAGAAGGACAAAATTACGAACTTCACAGCAACCTGGATGAACTTAGAATCTTTAATACTGAGCGACTTATCACAGAAACAAAAAACTGAGTATCACATGCTCTCCTTATAAGTGAACTTTGAACAATTACCATAATACTATAAGAAAAGGATTGGCAGTAGTGGGAAAATGTCAGGAGAGGCCAGGGGTGGGATTGGGAGTAGTGGGAATATGCCAGGGGGCACACCTCATCAACAAGGGTACATGCATAATAAACACTTGTAACCTTTAATTGTACCCCACATCTTTAAAATAAAATAAATAGTTATTTTTGAAAATTTGAGAATAAATAAATACTAGAAATTTAGTATTTGTTACTTTAATAATTTTTTTTTCTCAAAAACAACCACAAAAAGTAGCATTAACAGAACTCAAAGATTCTAGGCCAGTTGTGTTAGTCATGTTAACAGTAAGTGTTTTGTACAATGAAAATGTATTATTTGACCAGATGTTTTAGTTTGTTTTTTCTCAGACTCAAAGTTTGTCTTCTCCTGTCTTTTTTTGTTGTTGTTGTTTTGAGTTGGAGTCTCACTCTGTCGCCCAGACTGGAGTGCAGTGGCCGCTCCCGGCCACCGCAGCCTCGACCTGCTGGGCTCCGGCGATCCTTTCGCCTCAGCCTTCCAAGTAGCTGGAATTACAGGCATGCGCTACCACGCCCGGCTGATTTTTTGAGTTATTGTAGAGATGAGGTCTCGCTGCCCAGGCAGGTCTCGAACCCGTGGGCTCAGGCAATCCACTCACCTCGGCCTCCCAAAGGCGCGGGATTACAGGCTGAGCCACCGAGCCCGGCTTCTTCTGTCTTTCTAAATGTCTGATTTATCTTAAAGACATATATAAAGCAATTAGAACTTAAGTGTATTATCCTGTAGAAATTGGCCTACTACCTCCTCATGGATTACCTAATCTCACAAAAATAAGGAAAAGAAACTACATCAGTTAAAAAGTGACATGAAAAGAGAACTGAACTAGAAGTTGTTTGGGCCAGGCTTAAGTGTCTCTCTGAACCTGACTTAACCCCTCTGTGAAAGAAAGAAATTAACCAAGATTGTTGCCCACCCCACTATAATATTCTATTGTTCTAAGAAGAATTTAGACCAAATATGTTAAGTAATGTTCTAAATTCTGATTAATCTGGTTTTTAAAATAGTTTTTAAAAGGAAAAATTATGACAGGAGAAATTTGAACACATGTTCAGGGCGGATCTGGCTGGCCATTTCACATGTTCAGGGGGCCAGACTTCAAGTCCCTCCTTGCAGTGGCAGCAGGAGAGCAAAGGACTTACTTTGCTGGCAGGAGTCATGGCAAGACCCACATTTAGAAAGTTTCTTCTGAGTGTCGCTTGAAAGGAAGGCAGCCAAAACTGTAAGCAAAGGAGACATAAGGCTTCCAGAAAAATCTCAAGGAAATGTATTTCAAACAGTAGTAGGAGCTGTTGGATCGGGCTCCAAGAGGAAAGGCAGAGGGATTTAACCAATTAGAGTGAGAGTTGGAGATAAAGTTCTCCCAAAATAGTTCTAGAGGACAAGGATTATTTCTTACTTAGAGATGACGACATTCTTGGAAAGTATGTAGATGTCCATGTCTTCCTTTTACAATAAACTAATGACATCTAAACTACTACCGCACCAACAGGGAAAAGAAGGAAGAAGAAATACATGTCAAAGTTTCTGTTTAACTCTTTAGTCAATGAGACAACCAGTAAGAAGTTACAAGTGGTTCAAAAGACTCATGGTGAAGAAATGCCTGAGTCTCAGTATTAACTTGGCAAAGATTCCTGCATCCCAACCCTGGCAGAAAGGCCCGGACATTTAGAGCCATGTTGAGGAGATTCCTGAATCTCAAGGTTCCTACACCCTAACCCGGCAGAAAGGCCTGAGCCTGAAGAGCCATTTGTGGAGATGCCTGAGCCTCAGTATTAACTTGGGTTGCAGGATGAACAGATGACTTAGTAATCAGATGTCCTCACTTCTATCCTACATTTTAGCATTGCTTGAGGTTTTGGAGTTATAATAAAAAAAAAAATCCAGGAAGATAGGAGTAATTTACAATGACTAAGTTTAAAACTTTTCATTTTCATTTTTTAATGAGATGGGAGGCTTAATTAGAAATTCAGTTAAAGAAAATAAACGAAAAAGAGAAAAGAGAAGGAGAAAACAAGGCTGAGAAAATGAAAATAATTTCTACTTCTGTAAATATGGAGGTTTAGTTATTTTGAGAACTACCTACTGCTGCAAAATATCTAACATGCTGGATAAACTGCTATGAACTTTTCATAATTATACAGCAGGACTTGAAAGAAACCAAGGCAAATCCTCAGGGCTTCCCAAAAAGGGGAATTGATGCTATAATAAGAGTGGTCAGCAGTTTTAAAGCAGTAGATGCTCTAGGTTTAATGACTACATGAGAAACAAGAGATTAGGACTTGGCTTGTATAAGTTAGAGTAATGGAATTGAACTCTTTGCATAAAGCTAGGGCCTTTGAAGGATGGTAGAACTTAAAGGAAAAAAAATATGCCTGAGGGTAAAGGAAGACACAAAATGTCATTTGTAAGAACCTTAGCTCATCTCCATGTGACAAAGAAAAATAAGGAAAAAAAAGATAAATAAATAAATAAGGAAATAGTCTCCCTCATAAGTCAGACATAGCCCTAACTTCACATGGATTTGGAATTTGGATATACATTGAATGGTTCAGGAAATTCAGGCAAGTAATTTGAAGTTGTTACAGGTTTGAATTAATTCAAAAGATATAGTAGAATCAAATGCAAATGTCTAGACCATGGGTTGACAAACCATGACCAACAAGCCAAATCTGTTTTTGTACAATCTGTGACCTAAGAATGGTTGGGAAAAAGTCAAAAGAATATTTAATGACACATGAAAATGATATAAAATTAAAATTTCATATTCTATAAAGTTTTATTAAAATGCAACTACACTCATTTGTTTAAATACTGCCTATAGCTGATTTCATACCACAGCAGCAGTGTTAGTGTTGTATAGTTGTGACAGAGACTCTATGTGGCACTTTCATGGCTTCACACTGTTACTTAGTGCACTAAGTAAATCACAGCAATAAAGTAACTAGGAAGTATCTTGAGTATCACATATTTCCTGTCTTAGTCTGTTTTGTGCTATGATAAGAGAATAGCACAGACTGGGTAATTTACAATGAACATAAATGTATTGGCTTATGGTTCTGGAGGTTGATAGGACAACACTGAGGGATCAGTATCTGGTGAGGGCTTTCTTGTTGCATCATCCCATGGTGAAAGGGCAAAGAGAAGGCAAGAGAAAAAGAGAAGGAGGCCAAATTTGCCCTTTTATATTGAACCCACTCCCATGATCATAGTATTAATTCATTCCTTTTGCCCTCGTGGGCACCGTTCTAATCACCTCTCATCACCTCTCATTGAATGACACCTTCTATCATTACTGCATTGAGAAATCATTTTCTAATACAAGCTCTTTGGGAGACACAGTCAAACCATAGCATATACTACTGCATTTTATTTTATTTTTATTACCATTACATACCCATCATGTCAAAACAAAACAAAACAAAAAGAAAATGAAAAGTAGATTTGAATATCATATTTTTAAGACAGAATAGGAAGTGGACTATTTTGTTATCTAATTAAATTGCAAGCATTACACTTTATTTTATTTATTTACTTTGTTTACTTATTTATCTCACTTGTTATGCCACTGCTATGTTAAATGAATACGCTATATGGGTTGATGGAACTAGACTAAAAATTGTTACACTATCCTCAATATTACCAAATAATCATAAAAATTAGAACTATTAAAATAAAATATCTCATTAGAAGAATAGAATTTTTCCACAAAAGTCATAATAAAGCTGCAGCCACAGTAACTTCATTTGTTAGTTAAGCAAGAAAAGCCATTTGCTAATTATGAGCTAATTAAATTGGATTAGATTTTGGATTAGCCACCAAAAAAAAAAAGATGTCCAGAGAAAATAAACATGTTTAGAAAATAAACTTACTGGAGAACAGTTGCTCCATAAGTTGAGGATATTGGTAGTAACAATGATCAAATTAAGAAGCAAGAAAATAATTTCTAATATTTTTCTTTAGCTCTTGATGTGTTGGTAGATGTTAACAAATACTGTTCAGTTGTTTGTGTTTATTTGAGAATTTAATATTGAGTTTGAAGTCAATAAAATGAAATGAATTCATAGCTTTTATGAATTGCCTGTGTAAAAATACACAGTCAAGAATACTTTCAAAGAAGTTGAGAAAACATTAATTCAGTTCAACTGGAAGTGGAATCTACTAAGATGTGTTACAATTTATGGTGGTAAAAATGTGCAGACAAGAGACTTAAATTAACAAGTGTACAAAGATTGCAAGAATATAAAGTATTTAAAGGTGAGATAATTCTATCAAAATGCTCACAGTTATGGGAAAGGCAAGGGTATCAGTGGGCCTCAGTGATAAGTAGAACCAGGTATTGGAATACTGCCAAACCTTTCCCCATTTGTGCTTCTGAGAGTCAGATTTATTTTATCTTATTTCAAACTAGTTTTTTCTACATGCTGAGGTGACTCACCAGTGTGCCAGAACCTCACAACTTTATTCCTAGAGAGCAGCTATTAGTAACATTTTCTGGTTCCAAGTTCAAGAATCCTGGGAAAGTGTACCGAGTGCACACAGTCTGGCATCCATCCTATACCAAGCACTGTGGGAAAAGAGATAGTCTCCATGGAAAAATGGCAACCACCATTGGAATTACTTGCTTAATGCAGGAGAAAGAGCATTTCCCTTAAAAAACTGTTTTATCATCAAGGAGATTAAACAGTTGATGTCCTCCACAATTTTCCAAGATAATTCTCTAAACCAGGAGTTCTAAAAGTGTGGTCAGATCTGCAAAGTCAAAACTATTTTTTAAAATATTACTGAGACATTATTTACCTTTGTTTGCTTTGCATTTGAACTTTTGCATGATGCTGCAATAGCAATTGTGGATAAAACTACTGTTGCCTTAGCACAAATGTTGGCAGTGGCACCAAACTATACTAGTGGTCCTTGTATGTCTAGTTTTGCTTCACTTCACAAAAGTAAGTTTCGCTTGTGAATGTCCCTGATGAAGCAGTAAAGCTATTAATTTTTTTATAAAACCTTGATCTTGAACACACACATTTTTATATTCAAAATAATCAAATGGGAAGTATATACAAAGCAAGTTTGGTTCATTCAAAAGAAAGATGTTTGGTTCAGGAAATATATTTGGGTGACAACTTAAGTTAAAAGCTAAACTAGCCACTTTTTTATGAAACACAATTTTTACTTGAAAAAATGACTAAAAGACAAACTATGGTTGTTTGGACTTGGGTATTTGTGAGACATTATCTCCAGGAAGTTAATTGGTCATGTCAAAGAAAATAATTGACATTATTTGATGCCAGTGATAAGATTCAAGCTTTTAAGAGAAAAATTAGAGTCCTGGGAAACTTCCATCATTTACCATTAGCTTGAAAGCTTCCAATGCTTAAATACCTTCCTGATGATATAACAAATGAAAATATTAACAAATATGACTTTTTGATATTATATAACAAAATGTGTTAAGATTTAGATGATTTCACTCAGTAAACCAATATTTTCCATGTGGCCAATGCATGATGTTACAAAATCATAGTTGATAAAAAACACTTTAACATGAAAGATAGACCACTGGATTTTAATATGAGAAATATAAAAATTGCATTGAAGTGCTTTCAGATTCTACATTGTAAAATTAGAAACTACCTCTTTTTGCGTATTGATGCAGTATAAAAGAAGAAAAATTATAATTATCTGAAGGGGATCTTAAAATGCTTTTCCAACATAAATAAACGCTTTGGGATTCATAATAAGTTCTGGGAGTGTAAAGAAATCCTAAGACCAGAAAGTTTGAGAAATACTGCCCTAAGCTATGCATATGTATACTTCTGGGCAAGTGATATTGTCAGTGCCTTTGAGTAATAAGGAACCTAATTCTTCTAAATACTGCAATAATATCTGACATAATTTTATTATTAATAAAAATTTTTCATTATCATCATAATCATTTTTACCAAAAACAGCAACAAACATTCGTTGAGAGTCTATTCTAAGTTCAATTTCAAATACTCTCCATGCATTTAAGTCTTACAACAATTCTTTGAAGGAATGTATTATTATCACTATCAACCCCATTGCATAGATAGAGAAATTGGAAAGCTAAGTAATTTGCCTCAGGCCCAGCAGACATCAGGATTTGAGCTATTATACAGTACTATCAGTTAAGAAAGTTTCACTGACACTGTTCCTTACTTTTATAGAACATATCCAGAGGTAAGGCAAGAAATTTGGTCAATGTAAAATGCATTGCCTGTTGTGATGGCTTAGCCATGTTTGGCTTTTGAACACTTGAAACTGAAATGAACTGAAGTATGAATTGAAATTTCCTACAAGTATAAAATATGCACTGGGACTTGAGAGTTGGAATTAAAAAATAATGCAAAATATATCATCATTAATTTTTATATTTAATACTATTTTAAATAATAAATATTTTAGATATAGTAGGTTAAACAAAGTGTATTACTAAGATAAACATAACTTGTTTCTTTTTTCTCTTTTAAAATGTGGCTACTAATTTTTTTTTTTCTGTTGTCCAGGCTGGAGTGCAGTGCATGGTTCACTACAACCTCCAGTTCCTGGGATCAAGCAATCCTCCTGCCTTAATCTCCCATGTACCTGGGATTCCAGGCATGCACCACCACACCTGGCTAATTTTCAAATTATGATTATTTCATAGAGACTGGAGTAGAGACTAGTTTGTATAGACTGTGTTGGCCTGGGTGGTTTTGAACTCCAACCCTCAAGTTATTCGCCTGCCTCTGCCTCCCAAAGTGGAGGAATTACAGGCATGTGCCACCATACCTGGCCCCAGAAATTTTTTAATTTCTAT
This sequence comes from Carlito syrichta, assembly GCF_000164805.1. Taxonomy (NCBI): domain Eukaryota; kingdom Metazoa; phylum Chordata; class Mammalia; order Primates; family Tarsiidae; genus Carlito; species Carlito syrichta. The sequence goes on along the minus strand of NW_007148959.1, from coordinate 184,438 downwards.
GTGACTTGTATTTTATTTCTATTGGGCAGTATGGATCAAACAGTAACAACTCAAGTAAGTTTCACACTAGTTTAAATAAGAGGTTTCATTATGTGTATCACCTCCAATAAGCCAGTCTCTTCCTTCTTGAAATATTTTAGGAACTTTATCTTTCATTAAAATGAAAGTTGCTGACATGTGGTTGATTGCCCCCAAAGATGATTGCCCTCATCTATCTTTAAACAATATTATTGAAATCAGGAAAATGATCATATTCTATCATGCCTTTTAAAAACTGTCCTGTTCAAGCAGATACTTCTTAGCTAAGTTCCAAATTTTTACCTTTTGTCATCTATTACATAATTATTTTTAATCTTTTTTGCCATTACAATTAAAAATAAAGGAATTGGAGTTCAGAAGAGAAAAACAAAGTAATGGAGAGAAATGTGGCAGATCCAAAGGAAATATTTTGCAATGCAGCTTAGGGAGAGATAGATAAAGACAAGACAAAATATATCAGGGTCTTGAGGCTGCAGCATTCCTGCCTTTGGGAATGTGTGCCAGGTGGGGAAGATACTGTCAGAGTTGGTGAAGAGCTTTCCACTTCCACTCAGATGTAGTAAGAGTGGGATTCCCAAAGGTAGAGCCCAAGCCACATAGTTGTATGTGTCAAGAAATAGACACAACTGGTATTGTTTTCTCCTTGTTAAAATATCCCCCCAAATGTCTTTTAATGCCCAAAATTTCTCCTCTAACAATGGCTAACATTTATTGGCACTGAGAATGTGCCAAGTCTCTTATTAATTCTTATATATACTCTATTCAGTCCTCCCAATAATGCTAGAAGAAAACTATCCTATATCTGTACTATGTGTTTGGGAAACTCATAACTTGTCTGGTTTCACAGCTTCACAGTTAGAGAGGAATTTTCTCTCAGAATGAATCATATCTCGAGTCTCACCCATACCTGATTTACATGATATTTAGATGAGACTTTGGACTTTAGGTGTTGAAATGAGTCAAGACTTTTAGGACTATCAGAAGAGGATAAATGTATTGTGCATGTGAGAAGATATAAATTTGGGGGAAACCAAAGAGTGAAATGTTATAATTGAATGTGCCCCCCATTCATATGTTGAAACCCTGACCTCCAATATGACTATATTTCAAGATAGAGCCTTTAAGCAGGTATTTAAGGTTAAATGAGGTCAAGTGGGTATATCCAATAGGACTTATATCCTCCTAAGAAGAGAAAGATATATGAGGAGTGTGCACATATGAAGGGGAACTAAAAATACCCAGAAGTATCTTTTGGAGAGCGGGTCCCTTATAGTACCAGCTTCCCCTCCTAGATGAGTGTTCTAGGAACCCACCAACATCAGTGTACCAGTTAGCATTGTTGTGAGAGGCTGCATTCAACTCCAGTGAATTTCATTTGAAGATACTTCCGATGTGTTTGCCCATTTATGATGGGTGATTTATCAGCATACCTGCCCACACCATGCGACGTGTTCAGTTTTTGGCCAAAAATGGCATGACTCCCATGTCCCACCCTCCCTATTCACTGGATCTGACCTCTAGCAACCTTTTTTGTTTGTTTCCCAGGATAAAAAAAATCCCTCAAAGGGAAACATTTTGCCCATGTGGAAGATGTGCAACAAAAAATGGCAGAAAGACTAAAAGGCATCAAAATGGACAAGTTCAAAACTGTTTTGAGCAGTGGAAAAAGCATAGGTGTTGATAGGTGTCTTACATCTAATGAAGAGTCCTTTGTAGGTGACTGAAGTTTAAACATGGAAGAATAAACACACAATTTTTTTTTTTTTTTTTTGAGTTGGAGTCTCACTCCGTCACCCAGACTGGAGTGCAGTGGCCGCTCCCGGCCACCGCAGCCTTGACCCACTGGGCTTCGGCGATCCTTCTGCCTCAGCCTTCCAAGTAGCTGGAATTACAGGCGTGCGCTACCACGCCCGGCTGATTTTTGATTTATTGTAGAGGTGAGGTCTCGCCAAGTTGCCCAGGCGGGTCTCGAACCCGCGAACTCAAGCAATCCACTCACCTCGGCTGCCCAAAGCGCAGGATTACAGGCTGAGCCACCAAGCCCAGTCATACAATTTTTTAATAAATAAAATTTGGGGGTTTTAGGTCCCAAAAAGGCCATATGAAACCATAGCAAGAAGGCAGTCATCTGCAAGATGAAGAGAAAGATCTTATCAGAAACCAACAATGCCAGCACCTTGTTCTTAAACATCCAGTCTCCAGAATTTTGAAGTCACCCAGTCAGTAGTGTTCTTTTATAGCCGGCATGGTGGACAAATACAGAAACTGAGGCATAGAGGTGCCAAGTGATTAGAGACACTCTGTCAGTAGGTGGGATGGAGGGAATTAGGACCCAGCCTCTAGCCACTGCACACACTGCCTCACCCAGCTCTCTCAGTCAAGCTATTCTCTCTCCTGAGCCACGATGAAACTAAGTATCCAGAAATAACACTTCTGCATTATCCAACATACATTATCTAAAATTATAAAGTATAATAAACTCAAGATGTCAAAATGAAGTCAGCCAAGGGAAATTTTTTGGTAAGATGTTAAAAGTCCACAACACTAGAAATTCATTTCAACAATGATCAAAAAAGAGTGGAACTCAGTAAAAAGCAGATTTATCTTAGATTTTATCCCAGTGGAGTATTACAAAAGAATCAAGAGAATTCTATGAAAAAATGGCTTTTGCCACAAGGCATAACTGAAGGTCTACATGCAAATTGCCTCCCTAACCCCACTGAGGAGTGCAAGCCCCTCCGTGAGTGTGTATTTCAGAGCATCATTTTGTTTTGTCACAGTTAAACTCTGTGTTGCTATCTCTCAGTTTCCTGATTTGTAAATTTTGTATGATAACAGTATTTCAGAGGAGAAAAGATAATTTTTCTCTCATTCTCTATGAGTTCTTAGCTGGAACCTCCTGTAAGGAAAGACAAGCTAGCATGTTTATTTTATATATGCATAAGAGAAACCTAGGGAATTCTCAAGGAGGTAGTTTTGAATTCAGATTCCAAAAGTATCTTCAGATGAAACAAAGAAGGATTGAGGGGCAGTTATAAGAAAATTACCAAGAAAAGCATGATAGACAAGGGTAAGATCTGTCATGAATGTTTAAGCCAGTGTCTGCTCCATTGACAAAAGTATCTAGTAATTTAGAGTCAACCCTCTCTTCCTGGTACCCTTACACAGAAAGATTTTCTTTATAGATCCAAATTCCCCTTCAAAAAGGTAAGTTCCACTTTGCTTTCAGAGATATTCCTAAAGCAGCTGTTTCTCAAAATAACACTTATACCAAAAAGGCATATTTGGGGACAGCATATCCTGGTCTTCTACGGTATCTACCTCATAAAGCATAAAATGTAAACAGATGACCCTACGTGAATCCTTGGAGTAATTCATAAATGTTAATGGGTATTATAATTTGTAGCATTTAGCATATTAAATTATTCAACATGTTTTTGCGATTATTCATTCAATGTTTGGCTCCCCACTACTAGAATGCAAGCTTCTGGTGGCAGAGACAATTAACGAATGTGGCACACATCACAATTGTTCCCTACTGTACAGTTTTTCTCTCTACCTAAGCACATGAAGAGATCACACTTTCTTACTATCTTGATGTTGAACGTGGCCATCAATTTTTTTGAGTCAGTGGAATTTAAACAGATGTGTCATTTCTAGGTGGAAGATTTAAATACTGCACTGAAGTCTCCACCTCAGGAAATGTGGAGGCAGGTTTTGATATGGTGGTACCATACCAAGGGTCAATGGAGACTCTCTGCATGAGTGGGCGGGTGCTGGTGGGAGCGTGAAAGTTCGTCTGAGGGGCTACTCGGTACATGCACCCAGGTCCTCCCTCTGAGGGCAACTGCAGGGCCCCACTGCCCTGAAATAGGAGGGCAGCCCGCAAGGTCTCTTGCAGAGTCGTCTGCTGCCTGCAGGAACGCACCTGAGGAAAGCCTGCTGAATCCAGCTGATTCCCAGAGCCTGGTGCCAGGCCCACACCATCACCTGTCATAACAGAACAGCTGGAGCGCTGGATCTGATCAGTGGAGAGAGAGGATCTGGAAAACGGAGAAGAGTCCATGCCCGGTGAGGAGCTGCCCACGGCAGCCATTTTCCAGGCAGAGATTTGCATTGCCCTGCCCAGCTCCCCCCACAGCCTCCAACATGTTGCCTAAGGTAATCTGGTCAAACCAGGAAAGTCAAAGCCCTCCCCCAAGCTGAATCAGACAACTGTGATCTAACTTTGATCTGTGTTAGGCAGACCTAACAGACAGCAAGTCCTGTAAACCCAGATCTGATTCATCCTCCTCCCAAAGTAGGCCTGAGGCAACTGACCCAAGCTATAAGTAACCCTATTTGCCTACAATGAGAGCAGAAGGCAGGGGCTAGAGATCAGAGCTAAAGGGACTTTGGGCATACGGGAAGGACAGCAAAGTCAGTCTGGTTTCTTGTGTTGATTTTTTATTTTTGTTTTTTGGCTGTTTGTTTTGCTCACTTTTGTTTGCTTTTAGTTTTAGGGTTTTTTTCCTTCTCTTCCATTCTGGTTTTGATAACATTTTTGTACTTGTTTTGCTTTTGTTATTTTACTGATTTTTTTTACTTGCTTCTATTCTTTAGACTCCCTGTTTGTGTAGGGGAAGAATACATCAATAGACAGGATTTTTATTGGACAGTATGTTTGTGTGATTACCAGTATTATTTGGGGTTTTTTTGTTTGTTTGTTTGTTTACTCTTTTCTGTCTAAATGTAAAACCTCAAACCATAAGAACCTTAGAAAATGCAGGACACACCCTTTTGGAAATTGGAACTGGCATCCAATTCCTGAACAAAACCCGAAACCCACAGGCCATAAGAGATAAGATAAACAAGTGGGACCTCATTAAACTGACAAGCTCCTGCAAAGTCAAAGAAACCATCAAGAGAACAGGGAGACAGCCCAGAGATTGAGAAAAAATATTTGCCTACTCCATGTCTGCAAAGGCCTAACATCAAGGATCTACAAGGAAATCAAACGTGCTGAAAAGAAAAACATTAACAGCCCCATTATAAAGTGGGCAAAAGATATGAATAGACATTTCTCAAAGAAGACATACAAGCAGCCAACAGATACATGAAAAAAAATGTTCAGTTTCACTAGTCATTAAAGAGATGCAAATTAAAACTACACTGAGATACCACCTAACTCCAGGCAGAATGGCCATCATTAATAACTCAAAAAATAACAGATGCTGGAGAGGATGTGGCGAAAAGGGAGCACTTCTCCACTGTTGGTGGGAGTGTAAACTAGTACAACCTCTGTGGAAAACAGTGTGGTGATTCCTAAAAGTTCTAAAAATCGACCTTCCATCTGACCCCACAATTTCCCTACTAGGAATATACCCAGAAGAACTAAAATCACTCTATAAAAAAGATACCTGCACACGTATGTTTACTGCAGCATTGTTCACAAAGACAAGAACATAGAACCAACTGTGCTGCCCATCAAAAGAGGACTGGATAAAAAAAAATGTGGTTCATATACACAATGAAATATTATGCAGCCATTAAGAACAAAATCATGAATTTTGCAGCAAGCTGGATGGAATTAGAGTTTATAATACTGAGTGATCTGAGTACCACATGTTCTCACTCATAAGTGGACCTTAAACAACTACCATAATACTATAAGAAAAAGATTGACAGTAGCAGGAAACTATGGGAAGGGAGGGGCAGGGAGGAGAAATTAACGGTAGTCAATATCTGCCTGGGGAAGGGGGGAACACACCTCATCAACATGGGTACACGCACAACGAATATTTGTATACCTAACCCTAAATTGTAGCCCACAATTTTAAAATAAAATAAAAAGGATTCTAGCAAATTGGATCCAACAACACATCTCAAAAAATAATCCACCAAGACCAAGTAGGCTTCATCCCTGGGATGCAGGACTGGGTTAACCTCCACAAAACCATAAATGTAATTACATACATCAACAGATGTAAAAACAAGAACCACATGGTTATATCATTAGATGCAGAAAAAGCTTTTGATAAAATTCAGCATCCCTTCTTGATAAAAACCCTTGAACATATAGGCATAGAGGGAACGTGCTTCAAAATAGTAAGAGCCATCTATTGATACTGTATATTGATACTGCTAAAAAACAGAAATTGGAAGCATTTCCCCTGAAAACCAGAACAAGACAAGACCCACTCTCACCCCGCCTGTTCAACATAACGTTGGAAGTCCTAGCTAAAGCAACCAGACAAGAGAAGGAAATCAGGGGTATCCAAATAGAAAAAAAGGAAGCCAAACTTTGCTGATGATATTTTACCATACCTTGAAAATTCAAGAGAATCTGTCAAAAACCTTCCTTCACTGATAAAGGACTTTAGCAGAGTCTCAGGGTTCAAAATAAATGTGCAAAAACAGTCGCATTCTTATATACCAACAACAAACAGTAAGATAACCAAATAAAAAGCACAATCCCATTCACAGTAGCCACAAAAAAAAAAAAGAAAGAAAGAAAAGAAAAAAAGAAAAAGAAAGAAATACGTTGGCATCTTCCTGACAAAGAAGTGAAAGATCTTTACAAGAAAAACTACAAAACACTTCTCAATGAAGGCAAAGATGACACAAACAAATGAAAAGTTATTTCATTTTCATGGATTGGAAGAATCAACATTGTTAAGATGTCCATCCTGCCCAAGGCAATCTACAGATTCAACGCTGTACTCGTTAAATTACCAGCATCATTCTTCTCAAACCTGGAAACAACAATACAGAAATTCATTTGGAAACATAAATGACTACGAATAGCCAAAACAATTCTCTAGCAATTTGGAGGTATCACAATTCCAGAATTTAAACTTTATTATAAGACTACAATAATCAAAACAACCTGGTACTGGTGCAAGAATCAAAACAGGATAGAGATTCCAAAAGTAAAACTTCAATTTCTCAACCAACTCATCTTCAACAAAGCCTCCACCAACAACCACTGGGGAAAGGAGCACCTATTCAGTAAATGGTGCTGGGAATACTGGCTGACCACATGTATAAGATTAAAACAAGACCTCTACCTATCACCATATACAAAAATCAACTCCAGATGGATCAAAAACTTAAATGTGAAACCCCAAACTTTAAGAATCTTTAAAAATGCAGGAGACACCCTTATGGGAATCAAAATAGGCAACCAATTCCTGATCAAAACCCCAAGTGTCCATACCATTAGAGTAAAGATAGACAAGTGGGACCTCATCAAGCTGAAAGTTTCTGCAAAACAAAAGAAACCATCAAGAGAGTGGAGAGACAGCCCACAGACTAGGAAAAAATATTTGCCAACTGCATATCTCACAAACACCTTAATACCTTAACATCCAGAATCTACAAGGAACTCAAATGTTCCAAAAGGGAAAAAATAAACAGCCCCATTAAAAACTGGGCTACAGACATGCATAGACACTTCTCAAAAGAAGACCCATGAGCAGCCAACAGACACATGGAAAAATGCTCACTAATCAGCCTCACTAATCATCAGAGAAATGCAAATCAAAACCACATTGAGATACCACCTATCTTCATTAAGAATGGCCATTATTAATAAAATAAAAAACAACAGATGCTGGCAAGGATACAGAGAAAAGAAAATGCTTCTACACTGTTGGGTCTATGCAAACTAGTACAATCTCTATGGGAAACAGTGTGGTGGTTCCTAAAAGAACTAGAAGTTGACCTTCCATATAATCCAGCAATCCTCCTTCTGGGACTATACCCGAAGGAACTTAAATCACTCTACAATAAAGATACCGGCACATGCATGCTTATTGCAGCACTATCTACAATAGCAAAAACATGGAACCGTGCTGCCCATCGAAAGTGGACTAGAGTAAAAACGTGGCACATATACACAATGAAATATTATGCAACCATGAAGAAGAGCAAAATTATAGACTTTGCAGCAACTTGGATGGATTCACAGTCTGTAATACTCAGTGATCTATCACAGAAACAAAGAACTGAGTACCATATGTTCTCACTCATAAGCGGACCTTGAACATTTACCACAATACTATAAGAAAGGGATTGGAAGTAGCCAGAAACTGCAGAGGTAGGGGAGGGAGATGCATAACTTTAATAAGAGTATCTAATCCCAAACCAGGCAAAGTGGGGACCAAGGGTAGACCCAAACTTTACCTGTACAATGACCACTTATATACCCAATCCTGAATTGTACCTCATATCTTTAAAATAAAATAAATTTTAAAAATAGATCTTGTGTGATTAGATAGTGCCAAGATAATCTCCCATCTCAAAGTCTTCAACTTTGATTTTATGTATACACACACACACACACACACACACACACACACACACACACACACACACATAAAGATAGCTGGATTGTAAACTAAAAAAAAAAAATCAAAGTTGAAGTTGCACATGCTTTGCACTCTATAAGAGTTCTGCTAAATTCCAAATGAATATATTTTTCTGTAAAGTGATCTTCAAAAATCTTTATTTCTGCCACAGAGTTATTCACTTAAATTGCCCTATTTAATGAGGCCAGTGCCTTATAGAATGTTCCTGCAAAACTTCATCTGTGCGTGGTCCCTGCCTCCATGAAAACCAAAACCCAGGTGCAGAAATCTTTCATAATTACATAGATTACACTAGAAACTGGAAGGACCTTGAGGTCAAAAGCATTCAGAGACCGTCTTTAACAAATTGAATTTGCAGTTTCTCTGGCCAGGGAGGAGGAAGCAGAATGGGCACTTGCTTGGAGTATTTTTTATTTCTCATTCCAACAGGCATTTGCCACGACCAAAAGAAAAAACATGATCTCAGTTTAATCTGGTTTTGAAAGTGTGAGCAAAATCTACAAGTGGTCATGGTGGGGTCTGACAGAGGAATTGACCTTGCCATGGATGAGCTGCTGAGGCCTGATAGGGTCTGAATCTGGTACATAAGAAAGAAGCGAGAAAAGAGCCTTTGGCATAGGAAAAAGAAAGCACAGAAGAAGGAAAGTTCTTAGGAAGGTCTGTTAACTGCTACAGCTCCCAGTTCCAGTGACTAAGGGGCCACCAGACTCATAATGGCAGGTACTGGGAGAGAATCTGTAATCTGGCTTGACTGAACAAAGCAAGTCGAAGGAAGGAGGGGGGCATTGAGTGACAGGTCTGTTTTGATCTGGGGCTTTGGAGAAGCTTGGGGCTCTGGACCAGCCAGTGCCTGGGCAGGCCTCTCACTGCCATTCGCAAGTTGTGTGACCTTGGGCATGTTAAACGCTCTGTGCTTCCATGTCCTCCACCTGGAAGTGAGGCTAGAATAGTACCCACCGTCAATAACTGTTGTGAGAACTCAAGGGCAGGACTGATTCCTGGACAGCATGCTTGAGGCAGTCACTCAGGAAATGTCAGCCTCTGTTGTCATGTGCCTGGTGTACACAGTATTCTTACCAGCTATGCGACTTTGAGTACATTATTGATTTCTGTGCCTTCATTCTCCCATCTTTAAAATGGAATGATAATAATTCATGTCACAGGGTTGTTAGAAGGAGTCATGATACCCCACCTCGTGCCTGGCTCAGATATCCCACGTCCAGTGTGACCTTAGTATCATTTCTTCTAGGAAGAAACTGAATGGGGCGCAGACATGTTGCTTCAGGCACCAGGAAGGGCAGTGAGGTCATGTGGGTGAGGGTTTAATGTACGCACAGGAATGTTAGGACAAAAGAAGGAAAACGTCCTCACACTTGGAAAGAAATGTGCTGGCTTTCCAAGGTGATGCCTAAAATGGCTGCTGCTGCTGCTTCTCCTTCTGCTTCTCCTTCCTCTTCTTATTGTCATCATCATCATTTTCTTAGAAACAGGGTCTCTGTTACCCAGGCTGGAGTCTCTGAATTCCTGGACTAAAGTGATCCTGCCATCTCAGCCTCTGGAATAGCTGGGACTGCAGGTGGGCACCACCCAACTCGACACACACACACACACACACACACACACACATACACACACACCTTTTTTTCCCCCAGAAACGAGATCTCCCTATGTTGGCTAAACTGGCTCCAGCTCCTGGGCTCAAGCAATCCTTTCGCGTTCGGATCACAGACATGAGCCACAGCACAGCACCCGACCTGGTCACCACACACACACACACACACACACACACACACACACACACACACACACACACACACATTTTGTAAAGGTTGGGACTCCCTTTGGTCTACACTTTGCCTGATTTGGGATCGGGTACCCTTATTGATGTTGTGTCCCTTTCCCCACCCGGGCAGTATCCCTCTACTGGAAGGCCGAGGCCGAAGTGGTTTCCTAAGGCCAGAGAGAGCCCTGCTCACACTTCTCTGCCTCCCTGGCTCCCAGCCGCAGCCCGGATCTCGCGTCCCGACTGTCCAGCAGAGGCCGCTCTGGGCCGGGACTCTCG
>NW_007148959.1:82855-173565 GCF_000164805.1 Carlito syrichta | reverse complement strand
GCGCCGCATCGGGAGCGGGGGAGCCCCGGGGTGCGCGCAGGGTTGTGCGCACTTAGATCCCGGGCGACGCCGCCTTCGGCGGTCCTGGGGGGTGCCGGGGAGGGGTGACAGGGACCTTCCTGCCGCAAACTCGGACCTTGTGGAACAGGTGGCTGATTGCGCCGCGCGCTCGAACCCCGGGCGGGCAACGCGGAGGCTCCTCCAGGCGTCTCGTTCTCCCCCCACCCCCACCCCGCCCCGGTCTCGGCACGCGTCCTGCCCGGATCTGGGACCAGACTTCTTGCCGCGGTTCGACCCCAGAAGGGATGAAAAAGCCGGGGAGGTGGGGACTCCGGGGGACCTCGCATCGGGAAAGGCTTCCGCCTTGGCTGCGCGCCTGGAGGGGCTGGTTTGCATTCCCGAAACGTGGCCGTCTCTGGTCCCCAGAGTCCCTTCCTAGTCAGTTTGGGAGAATGCGGCGCTCACTGTCCCACGGGCAGCAGCCCCAGCTGCGGTCAAGCTCGTGATCGCCGCTCGGGGTTTGCAGGTCTACCTTGTGGTCCAGAGCCTCCCCAAAAGGTGTTCCGTGGAGGAAACCATGAACTTGGCTAAAACTAGCATCCTTCCTCCCTGTCCCCCGCATCACCTCCGAGAGACCCCGCGCGCAGCTCTGGGATCTCTGGACTGCAGACAGCGACGACCTCTGGCAGGGGACTGGGGACTGAGCTCGGCTTGTTGGGGACTGAGGGGAGACGTTAGAGAGACGATTTGAACTTGGAGTTCGAGTACGCAGTTTTCCCAGAAAAGCTTTCCGGACAGGGACCGCTGATTGCGGATAGGGACCGGCGGGGAAAAAGTAACCCGAGCGCGCGGCCGCTGTCTTTTTAGCTAAGAATGACCTCGGGTCACACAGCACCGGCCGACTCTACTCATGCTTCCGTCGGGCATTTTCCCCTCGGAGTTCCTCGGGCGTCTGTCATTGTGGACTCGGCTCATCGCAATCCGTGGAAAGGAAGCTGGAGGTTTTCTGGCAACGCACAATACACGATGCAGGTGGAAGGAAAAGTTTCCCAAGTTGAGGTTACGGCGTGGCAGGTTCTCTGGTTGCTGGATGCTGGTGGAGGAAAGCCTCTTGGCGCTGGCATTGCGCGCGGTCTGGAGATGCGACCACGGATGGTTTGGGAGCACTGGGGTGCTCTGGCTGGGCGAGGGGGACTCGAGCCCCGTGGGAGTGACTGACAGCCCGAGCGCGGGGTTGCAGCGCGCGGTGATTGATTCCCGCGACCCTCGAGGCCGGAGGGATTCACGGAAAGGCGTGGGCGGTACCTTGACCTTCTCCTAGCTAGACGTTTTCCTACTAGGCTCAGAAAACCTTGAGTGCGCTGGTAGATTTGTTGACGAATCTGATGGAGTAGCTTACCTTATTAGTTTATTCATTTTACTTTTTGAACTGCAAAACTGGGATCGACCCTAATAAGCCATGTGTTGTAGCTTTTTTCGCCCTAAGGAGCTCCGGATGTTTTCCTTTCTCTCAGTATTATCGTTTCGACCCGCTACTCTGGAGGCGTGTTGTCCTGGTCCACTCCAGAGTGAGAAAGCCCGCAGGTCAGGGACCGGCTGAGCAGCGCCGCCCCGATCCCACCCAGGAATCGGGATCCCAGCCGAAAGGATCACAGACTCCCCGAGAAGACCTGGGAAGACATACTGCCTCCTTCCCCTAGTTCTGAGAGTGACCAAGCTAATGCAAGCCCCATTCTTCCCCCTGGAGTTTGCGCCAGTGAATACATCAGTTTGTTGTCAGAGCTACTTGCAGTAAGTTGTCAGAAAAATTATATAAAATTGGCAGACTGCCTCATGAAATTTTTTTTTTGCACCCCATATAAGGTGTTTTCAGAATCTAAAATATAATGTTCAGAAAAATGGGTGTGTTGGTAAGGAAGAAAGGGATGAGGGTTCTTGAGATGAAAGCAGTATGTGCGTTTTGGGGTGCATTTGGGTGCTCTCCTCTCAAAGCTCTAGTCAGTTTCCAGGTGTTGTTTCTTTTGGGTTTTCTTCTCTTTTTTTCCCTCCAGCTTTAGAGGCTTCAAAATATTTTCTGTAAAACCCTAAGGTGGTACTTCCTTGAGCCAGGAACAGGGATGGGCAGGGACCTAATTTTTGACATAATAATCTTCTCTATCACTCTCCCTTTCTCTCTGTATAATCTCTCCCTCTCTCTCTCTCTCTCACACACACACTATATATATATATTTTTTTTTTCTCCAGCACACATAACAGAAACTTGGAAGTATGTGTGCTATGTCGACAATCCAGCGAGGGTAAACCTCTACATTTATTCACTTGTGTTTTCAAAAGGAGAAAGAGAAACCGTATGCGGTCATTAGTTCTCTCAAGGTTGGTTATGGTAGGAAGTCAGCATGGCTCTTTGACAAGCTATTCTTAACACGGAGTACTGCTTCCAAGTCAAAATGCAAGCCAGAACCTCCGAGGGCTGGCCCCAGAGCCAAGAAGGGAGAGAGGGCAGCAGGCCCCTGGGTGGTCTTCCTCTTTATCCCTCTCTCGCTCCTCTCTGGATTCCTGTCCTTCATTCCTTACACCATCGTTGTTATCCTCTGGCATTCCATGGCCCCGTTTACTTAAAAATTTCTTCACTGAGATATCTGAGATGCCCTGAAACTTTCGAAAGCCTTTTTCCAAACACTCAAGAAGGACAGAAGGAGGGAGGGGGATAAGGATAGACAAACTACCCACCCATGGGGTATCATGCTGGCCACCAGGGGGAGGGAGTGGCTCAATAGAAGCCCAAACCTCACCATCACACATTATATCTATGTAGCAAACCCATACATGTACCCTTTGACTCTAACATTTCAAAAATTAATTAATTTTTTTTAAAAAAGATGAAAGAGAAAGACAGATAGCTAAGAGAGGCACAAACCCTATGATCCTATGGCCTCTGCCCTGAGTCTGTCCCATCTGATCCCAGCTCCCCTCAGGCAGAGGACCCTCCACCCATTACTCAAGCATTCTGTGCAGACTTGTTGGTCCCGCAGTGATCAAGACCAGGTTACCAGAGAGCTAGATTCCCAGTCTGCCATCCAGTTAGGGATCCTATTTGTGTCCTGGGTCTGGCAGATACCTCTTCTTCAGGTAACCAGCATCTAGAACGTTCTTAACCTTTAAGGAAGACCCTGCCCTACATAGATCTTGAAATACGTCAGCTCAGCTGGGCTGGGTGGCTCAGCCTGTAATCCCCCACTTTGGAGGCTGAGGTGAGTGGATTGCCTGAGCCCACGGGTTCGAGACCCTCCTGGGCAACTTGGCGAGACTTCATCTCTACAGTAATCAAAAAAAAATTAGCCGGGCGTGGTAGTGCGCATCTGTAGTTCCAGCTACTTGGAGGGCTGAGGCGGAAGGATTGCCGGAGCCCAGCAGGTGGAGGCTGCGGTGGCCGGGAGCAGCCACTGCACTCCAGTCTGGGTGACAGAGTGAGACTCCAACTCAAGAAAAGGAAAGAAAAGAAATACGTCAGCTCAGTAACCTTATCACAAATATATTAAAATAAATAAAAATTACACACACATTCACAGAAACAGCAAGGTTGCTTGTGGTTTGGTGGGGGGGAGTTGGGGAGTTGCTTACAAGACTTTGCCTGATGTACTCCTGTTCCCTTGAAATCTGTGGTCGCAGTCAAAGATGTGATGCTTCCTCCACATGAAAACTCACCTGCAAAGGTAGATGGACATTCTCCATTATTATCTGATGCACTCACAGAGGCAATGTTTCTAGCTGGTAAATGTGTAGCTTCTGCAGCTAGATTGACTAGGTACAAAATTAAGCTTTACTACTTACTAATTGTGTGATTTAAGGCAAGCAGTTCAACCATGCTGCATTTTCTCATCTACAATATTTGGAGAATAAAATCTTGTAGGGCTCTTGAAAATGTCAAATGGCTGACTCTACCTATAGGTATCCAGTGCCTGAGACATAGTAAATATTCAGCAAGTGTTATCTGTTGTTCTCACTATTATTCTTATTAAGGAAGTAAACGGTGTTCTGCACTGATTAGGTCATCCTCTCCAAAGGCAGGGTTCATATGTTTGCACTTGGACTATGTAAATCAAAGCTTTCAACTCATATTCCAGGGCAATGCCAGCTGTTCCAGCAAATCCAATGTACAAATTAAGAAAATATTCAGCTGAGCCCACTAAATGCCTAATTTGAAAAGGTTAGTAATGTGCCAACTCAGATTTAGCAAAAGAGTCCAAAACATGCTCAGTAACAAATAGAAGTAAAGTCTCACTAAGGACTTTATTTCTTCCACAGAGACTTTTGCAAACTGGTGTATTTCAAAAACTCAACTCAGCTAAACCTTAAAGGTCAGGTCCCCAGAGCCTCAATCTGGAGATAATGCAGATCAACCACTTGGGAAAAGACAGGGCATTTTATCAGAATGCTCCAGAATGGTGCTTTTAGAACCCAGAATCATCCATAATTTCCAGATCTCTAATTTAACTTTAGCATTGGCCCTGGTCTAATGGTGCATGTGTTTTTATGAGGAAAATATTGACCAAGAATTAATACTGTGTAAACAGCCTTTCTTTTTGTTGTTGTTTTATGTTTTATTTATTTTTATTTTAACGATGTGGGGTATAATTCAGGGATAGGTATACAATGGTCATTGTACAGGTAAAGTTTGGTTCTCATTTTGGTCCCCACTTCACCTGGTTTGAGATCAGGTACCCTTATTGATGAAGTGTGCCCTCCTCTCCTGGCGGTTTCCCATTACTGCAAATCCCTTTCTTGTAGTATGATGATAATTGTTCAGGGTCCGCTTATGAGTGAAATCATGTGGTACTCAGTTCTTTGTTTCTGTGATAGAACGCTGAGTATTACAGACTCTAAATCCATTCAAGTTGCTGCAAAGTTCATAATTTTGTCCTTCTTTATGGTTGCATAACATTCTATCATGTATATGTACCAGAGTTTTTAATCCAGTCCACTTTCGATGGGCAGCATGGTTGGTTCCATGGTTTTGCTATTGTGAGTATTGCAAGCAGCCTTTTTAAGCAATAATTTCCCCTCAGGGGATATAGCTCTGACTGGAAACAATGGAAGGAAACATTTTAAAAGTGTTTTCGAAAAGGACTGGTTGTCTTAACACCTGATGAGGAAATCCTACATTAGCAATTACAACAGTTTGTTTTTTGTTTTGTGTTTTTTTGTTTTGTTTTGAAATATCTCAATTGACCACATTAGTTTAGAAATCAAATGTATTTGCCTTGCCCATAAGATATCAAATGACACAGTTGCTCAGAAAAATTAATGCTTCATGTGGAAGGTGGCGGCAGTTCCAAAAAGTAGGCAGTGTCTACTTCCCCCGATGATCACTCCCTACCTAGAAGTGCACGGTTAACAGTGCACTCCTAGTGAATGTGCCAGTAGGGTAACCATAAACAAGACAGATTTGAGTGTGTGGTGCATGACATTGATTCTTTTAGTTACAGCTTAAATGTTTTGAACGATGAGGATTGATATAACATCAGATTTTCTGGGCAACCCCTTAGGGTCCCCTCCCACTGTGGGAGCTTTTTTGTCCTCTCAATAAATCCTGCTTTCTCAACAACAACAATAACAGCAACAACAACAAACATCAGATTTTCTGACGTGTGGAAATTTCAGTGTTCATCGTAATCCTTTACACCAGCAAAACCCATTTCTTTCACCTGTTTTAGCACTATTTATAAATCTTGAGACCCTTGTCATTTTGTAAGTAATAGGAATCATTAAAATGAAACAATTATAGAATTCTTTTCATCGCTGCATGTCATTGGTGCAGCATGGTATCATGTCGATTGAAAATACACTGTCTTAATTTTCCTTTGGCTAGTATTGTCAGAATTAGCAAATTAAAAACACATTCACCAGTCAAATTTGAATTCAAATTAAACAGTGAATTCTCTGGATGTCCCATACAATATCTGAAACACACATAAACCAAAGCTTTCTTTGTTGTTTGTCTTAAATTCAAATTCAACATCTTCCTGTATTTTATGGAGCAAGCTTACCTTTGACCTTTCATCTGAGATTCTTTTATGCAATGGTTTTGATTTAGGAACCGCTTTATTTCAAATGCTCATCAGGCTTTCATTGCTCTGCACCATCTCATTAGAAATAATCTGTTCATGGGAAGACATGGAGATTTAATAACAGCCCTCTTGGTTAGCAACTCCATGGATTAGGATTTAGAGGCAGCGGCCACTTCAGTGAAATATTTTGAATCTGATCATATATCTCTTAAACTGTGTGTTTCTGAACAATTGGTGGGATTTCTATCACCTCCCTGAGCTACTTTAACTAACTCTCTTTGACCCTTTTATTCAACCGTATATTTTTTAATGGCAGTGATAATCTTGTATAGGAGTTGGGACTCAAAGCCTTCTAGACTTTAGCTGGCAGCTGATTAAAAAAGAAAGTTATGATTAAAACTGAAAGCTTTGAATTTCGGTGCTTTCCTTTATGCCAGGATCTTCAGAAATCTCACAAATATTAATTATATAAGACTTGCATAATTCCTGCTGGATAAGTCTATTGATATCACTTGAAAGCTGTGGCTATATAGAGCCTGAAGGAACATATTAGACAGAATTTTAAGGCAGATGTAAAAAAAAAAATAAATCCTTTAATCAATTGGACTGTGGTGGAAACTTACACCTTTTATACCTAAGGCAAAATCTGTGAATAGCTAACTGTTAAGTGGGGAAAAGTTATGGGAAATTACTAGTTATGATATTTAGAAAACATGTCCATTCAATACAAAGTAAGGGGAGTGGTGGAATACAACTTTGATTATAATATCTTCCACTTACCTTCCAAATTCTGAAACCTGACTTTCTTTTCCATGAGCAAGAAAATAAGGACATGAGAACTTTGGTGCAGGGGTTGAATCTGAAAGAAATTGGATGAGAGAGGGTTTTGTTTATTTGGGTTTTTTGGCCATGGTTATAAACTTCCCACAGGTTAGAACACATCGTATTTTTTGGCATGGAGTTAATAAAATATGTTACCTTTTACATTGTGATATCCTTACCAACTTTGGTAGTCCACAAGCATAACCTGATTGCTAACAGAGTTTATTCACCCACCACTATACTCATAATGGATAGTTACCAGTGCTGTCTGCCCCTTGAAGGTGTTTTTAGTTTTATTGGAAATGCTTTTGTGATCTGTCTTCATTTGTTCAAGCTGCTATAACAAAATACTATGAACTGGCTGGCTTATAAACAACAAACATGTGTTCCTTGCTGTTCTAGAGATTGAGGAGTCCAAGATCAAGGAACTGTCAGGTTCTGTCTGTGTCTAGTGAGGGGTGTCTTTCTGGATTATAGACAGGGCCTTTGAGCTGTGTCCTCTTGTGGTGGGAGAGGCATGGCAGCTCTCCAAGTCCTTTTTATAAGGACACTAATTCTATATGAGGACTTTACACTCGGGACCTAATCACTTCCTAAAGGCCCCAGTATCTAATACCATCATCACCTTAGGGATTAGGATTTTAATATATGAGTTTGAGGGGAATTAAGACATTTAGACCATAGTGCAATCTCACAGATATACAGTAGGCACATACCATTATACTAGTGTTGAATATTTATTTGATTGTTAAACACTCCACACTATATGGCTCTTGCTTTGTACTGTAATTTGGATTCTTCAGAAAGAACAGGAACAACAATTTTGAGGATTAAAGGGTGCTCTCTTTATCTGTGATGTAAGTTACAATGCACTGCCTACATGTGTTTAGGGAAACATTTAAGACCTCAGTCATTACATTAACTATTGAGTCATATTAGGAGAAGATTTCTGTTTATCAAGCATTGGGGAGTGTTTGTTGCCTTGTGTTAATCAGGGGTTCCTAAAACTCTGGTGGACAGAATACCTTTCTCTTCATCTGGGAAAGAGGCAGTTTATTGGTGGATCATGCACTCTGCTGGTCACAAGAATTCTTGCTGTGAATGAACTCTGCTACATAAGAGGCAACATCAAGACATGTCCTGTCATCACCTTCAACTAATGAGGGACCTTGGATGTTTTATCTTAAAATTACAATGTTGATGGAGATGACATTCAAGAGGACAATCTGAAATTCTCCTTTTTGAAGAACTGTTCAGGTGGAAGAAAGAATTACCAATTTTTGAGGGTAAATAATGATCCATCATCATTTTCATTCTAGAAATTATTGGTGGGAAAAGAAGTGTGAAATCACATCACATGCAGAAACTGGGTAAGAAATGGACAGTAGGAAGGGACAGTGGCTATTTCAGAATTGCTGCGTGGGCTACATAGAAGAAGCTGGGGGCAAGTGTTGCATGAGACCATAAAATATCAGATGACTGAATGAGAGGAGAATGATCATGAAAATCATTTCGGAGTACTAAGGCCCAAATCACCACTAGATGCTGCTGCTGCTGGAAATAAAAAAACCATCAGGTTTCATTTTTAGGAGGATAAGGGATACCTCCTTAAATGTATATGAATAACAAAACCATTTTAGTACACCTTTTTAGTCCTGTGAATGGCTGCAAATTGAACCTTTCAGATGAAACAACATGTTAGTTCCTGTGGCAGGTAATCAAGGCACCCTTGGCATTGTGAATGAGATGGAGAATGAGAAAATCCCCTGCAATGTCAGTATGAACCCACTTGCATGGTTTGGTTCAGATAAGGAGTGCTCAGCAGCCTGGGGTTGCTCCCTCCCAGGCAGAATTTCTAGAGCTGCACTTTTAAAATCTTCCAGTTGTGAGTAAGACCCCCCCTTTAAGTGCTTACATACAGAGAAACACAGTCCTGATATTTATCAGACAAGGATGGGATTTGTGTTATTTTATATGAGAAGCAACACACTGTGGAACAGGCTTTGGAAACAGCCTACTAGCATGGGAGGCCACTCCATAGCCTCAGTGCCTCCCATGTAGGTTTGTGATAACATAGAGTGCCAGAATTCTCCTTTGGAGCCTGGAAGTCTCCTTTTTGGAAAGCTGTTTGGGTAAGTCTGAGCAAAAGAAAGAACTGACAAGTTTTGAGGGTAAAAAATGACCAGTCATCATTTACATTCTAGAAAACATTGGTGGAAAAGGAAGTGTGAAATCACATTACATGTGGAAACTGGGTAAGAAATGGAAATTTATTTAATTACTTAAAATTAGATCAATTGATTTTTTTAAATAATTAATTAAATTTTTAAAAATTACATTAATTAAAATATTTTCTCTCATTCAACCTGTATCTGTCAAGCATGCATACCAAAAGATAAAGAATGTATTTTATTTTAGTTTATTTACCTATCTGCCTCCCACTACTAGATTGTAAGATCCATGAGAACAAGAAAATTGTATCCCCAGCATGTAGAACAGAACACACATAATATGTGCTTAATAGATGTTTGCTTGCTTAATTTTTAATTGAGAATTATGTGTTGTAAACACTGTCCAAGGCTATGGAGGTACAGTAGTGGACAAAATAGACAAAACTCTACCTTCAGGGAAGTTGCATCATTTGAGGAGGATGAATTTCAACTTAGTCAAAAGAAAGCCAGTGGCTGAGTTTCTAATAGGCCTCTCAAATTCAACGTGTCCGAAATGGAGCTACCAGTCATCCTCATGAAAGATTCTACCTGAAGCCTTTCCCATTTCATGTTTGGAAATTCCAACTCAGACTGAAAGCCATGAGTTCTCCTAGCGTCCTGTTTTTCTCCCAACACCCCTCATCAACCCTTCAAAAAAATCTATCTGCTCCACCCTTAAAATATATCCACAATCCAACTGCTTTTTTGCCACCTCAGTGGCCTCTGCCTTGGTCCGAGCACCTCCCTGGGAGCACTGCCACAGCTTCCTATGGAATCCAGGCACCTCCTCCTCCTCCTCCCAAGGGTGGCTTCCTGCATGCAACTGTGGATCCACTGGAACTGAATCTGAGGATGCCACTGCCCTATTCAAAGTCCTGCGATGGCTGCCCTTTGCACTCAGAGTAAAAGCCAACGTTTTAAATGTGATCATCAAGACCTTCATGAGTTAGTGCATCATTTGTTCTTGAACCTGACCTTCTACATTCTGCTTTGCTCACTCTACACCAGCCACATGGACTTCCTTACAGCATGCAGTGATTGGTCCTTTGTTGAAAATATACCTTCTCCAGATATTCACATGACTTATCTCCTCAAAAACCTTTGCTCAAATGTCACCTTCTTAATGAGACTTGCCTTGGCCCACATCTTAAAAGTGCAGTCCGTTCCAACTACCAGCACCATCTTCCCAGTGCCCCTTATCTGACTTTGCCTCTTCTCTTTCTTTAATGTCTATCTCCTTCCATCCATACCCCTAGCCCTCACTAAAGCACAGCCCCAAGAGGACAGAGATTTTTGTCTGTTTTGTTTGCTGTGATATCCCACTGTGCAAGAATATTGTGTGGCATATGAGACATTCAAGATCTATTTGTTGAATTGGATAATTAAAATATGTGTTTGAGGGATGGAAAAATGAAGATGTAATTCAAATTTTGCCTTACATGACCCAAAAGTGAGACATTGGCAAACTTGCTTACTATCAGGTGCTTATGTCTAGAGTTTCCAAATAGCTTTTTAAAAAAAATGAGTCAGGCCTTTAGTCTTCTTTGAGGATTACAAAAGCTAAACTGCAAAAATCAGCTATTTTTGAGCTATGCACATACAACATTCTTCTTAAGAAAATGTAAGTCTTTCTTTTTTTGCCATGGGTATGATTTAAAAATAGCTGAAACTTCATAAGCTCTCTGGCCAATTAAGAAAATGTCAGCTTTAAGTTCAGCTAGGATCAAGATACAGCCACTATTTGAGCATTTTTGAAAATTTTCTGAATAACTAAAAATAGCCTCATGATGGAAAGTGGTTTCAGTCTAAGGGAAGTACAACTGGTGGCCACCCAGTAAAATTTGAGAAATTTAAGTAAATTCACATGCTGAGTGTTGAAGGTATAAGTTAGTCACTAATAAGCCCCAAAACAAAGTGGGAATTGCCATAGAGACTCTGTGTTCTACTTTCTTTGGTGATTCTAAAATACGAATTATATTTTAGCCTGAGCAGTAGATAGAAGGATGCTGAAGTCTTGACTCAAGTCAAACCTGTACTCTGGGTGAGGCGGGAGGGGGAAGCACTTGTTATCCACCCAGCAGGGCTGATGTCTCTTGACGTGGCTGGTATTAAAGTCCCCTAGATCTGTGTATCCCCCAGGTTCATCATGAAGCAGATACTCATGGTACATTCTGGATTCCTTGGAATAGGGACATTTAATTATTTAGTGGCTGCCAAAAAGAACATGAGCTTTAAGAAATAGCATGCTTGCCTTGAAGCCTTAAGGACAATGGTAAAATATAAGCTTATATTAACTTGAAGAGCAACCTGTAAACACACCAAAGATGGGAAAAGATAACTTCATACGAAAAACGTTGACCTTGCTTGTTCCCTGAGTTGCTTTTGTCCACTCTTGAGGAAAGCTGGCTCTTGGCCCTCTCAAAGCCGAGCAAGCTTGACAGTAAACAGTGACAGAGGAAAGCAGCCCTGACAGTGTGAACAATGTCTGATGTTGTGGGCGTGGCACTGGGGGACAGGTGACATTCCCACCTCTCCTCTCATGGGGAATGCTCCTGAGTAAAATGAAGAGCAGGGCCTGATTTCTCACTGGAAGGAAAGGAGCACACAGCAGCAGAAGTCTTTTGCTGCCTCGGACCTCAAAGGCAGGTGCAGCTGTGGCGCCAGTGAGCGTGGCTGCATCCCTGAGTATAGAGTTTCAGATTGGAGGATTGACAGAAAAGGAGAGTAGGGTTTTTGAGATTCAGAAATTTACAGCCAAGTTTTTGGTTAAAAAAAATTAAATGTCATAAGTGACAATGTCTCTTGTTTTATAACAGTTTTTAAAAGCTGCATTGAAGTATCTTTTGTTTATTGTGGTGGAAGCTATGGACATACACAGAAATAAATAAAAATGCACTAATCACCTAATCAGATCTGATTCAAAATCTTTGTTAGTTTGTTTGTTTTGGTCAATAACTGTGTTTAATAAAAATAAATTGGAAATAACATGAATGTGCAATAGTCAAGTGCTGACCAGGTAAACCGACAAACATTTATACTGGACAATACAAAGCAACTGCATTAAAGGATGAAATTGTCCATTACAATTGACATGCAAAAATGGTTACAATATGTCGGACAATATATTGTAATTTTATATTTCACAGGATATTGAAAAAACAGGCCACAGAATAAAATGTGCATTGTAATGAAGCATTTGACACATTATATGTATGTGTGTGCCTGTGGAAAAAGGGTTGGAAGGATACAATGTTATCTCTGACAATTGATCAAGGAGTCAGTTTCTCTCTCTCTCTCTCTCTCTCTCTCTCTCTCTCTCTCTCTCACCCCCTCTCTCCACCCACACCCCCCCTGCTCGCTTGCTCTCTTATATTGCCAGAATTTTTATAAAATCGTTTGTATTTCCTTCACAACTAAAAAGTAAAAATGTTATGAATATGTTTAATCCCTCTTTAGCAATAATTAATGTGGCTGTAGTGACAAGATAACTATTTCAATCCTTAAAATCTTGATTCAAAAACTGTTCTGATGCAACACCCAACAGTAAGATCTCAGAGAAGAAAATAACCTCAAAAAGGTTTATAGGGCATTACTGATGTAATGGACTAGGAAGGTTCTGGGAAGGAATTGACTTAAAGTAATATTACATTTTCTGAAACCAGAATGCTGCATAAATCATTGATCAGGATAACCATCTTGGATAATATTTTAAAGAGCTCTGAGCCTACTGATCAGTATTTAAGGTACTTTGTTACTTTTAAAAATCTCTCTGTCACTTGTGGGAACAATTTCCTAAAACATTATTCCTAGCTTTTCTAAAATGAAAATTGTCAATTTCTTATTTTTCAAATAAGAAAAATAGCTCTCAGAAGAATATACCATTTATTTTTCTTTTTGCAACATCAAAATTGGTATATCATCTTTTCAATAAAATAATCAATAAAATGTCGTTAAGGCAAATGCTGGAAGACCCATTATTAATACTCTATGGCATTATTAGAGGAAATTGCAGGTGTGACTGGGAAGAAGGCTTGAGCAGATAAGACTGGAAGAAACTTTGACAGGAAGTAGGCCAATCCTTCACATTATAGATAAAACCAGATGTGTCACGGGGGAGGTGTTTTTTAAAATTTTTAGTTTTACTGGATATCACATGTTGGGCTACATTCATTTTATCTGAAATTTCATCTAATACCCCCAACACCCTAAGAAGTAAGCAGTACTATTCCCATTTTGCAGTTCTGGTTACCAAGGTTCAGAAGTTAAGGGATGAGCTGTAGACACACGGTTGATAAGTAGCAGAGGTGACCTTTGAAACCAGATCTCTAATGCTTTACCCTCTGCCTTGAAATACCAAATCAGTTGCTAAAGCCTTTTGTGTAAATTTAGTCTCTAGAATTTCTTCTGACTCTGATTCTTCTTACGATCTCTCATCAGCAATTTGTAAATGGTCACACTTTTTCTTCCCATAATTTCTCACCAGTCTTTTGGGACCCATTTAGGCCAGGTCAAATTGCCTGTTCTCTTCCAAGGTAGGCAAATAGTCTTCCAGGTATTCAGATTGTGGTTTCTAAATTTCACTTCTACTAAAAGCAATAAAGGCTCCTTGTAGAAGTGGCTAATTTCAGGTCTGGGTTAGAAAATGCATAAGTTGAGTCTGGAACAACTTGTTAGACCAGGTTGCTAAGATGTTCTCAAAGACTACTAGAATCCTTTCAAAAGGACTCAGAACCACTTAATGGGGCTCCCACTGGCAAGGTGGGACCATTTGACCATTAAAGTCATGAATTCCTAATACCATGAACAAAACAATTATAATACCAAACTTCATTGGAGGGTGTTAATAAACCAACACATTATTTTGAAAAAATAATAGATAACTATGCAAAATCAAGTTTTTAAATTAATTTATTTTTTATTATTCCTTTATTTTGTGACGTGTACCATTGAATGACCAAGTATTAGATGATGGGATGGTTGATTATCTCAATAGAAGTATTCCAGCTAATTAATGAAGAAGACATGGTAGAAATAGAATACCACCATATTGCATGAGCTACTGAGTTAGTGGATCAGACACTGATCACCATTAACTGCCAAGATCATGAAGTGTGACAAAACCAGATGCTATGTCTCCTGATGGAAGACCACACCATCCCTTGTGAAAACAATCTTTCAAATTGAAAGCAACCTATATCTGATCAATCCCCTACGTGCAGCAGTCAAATTACCGGAAATACAGAGGACCAAGGAAGATGTCCAGTAACACTGTGGGAAGGAAATCAGCAAACTCCAGACTATGGAAAACTCTACAGGACAGACAACCTGCTTTCTTTAATAAACAAGTTGCAAGGAAAAAAGAGAGAGACTGAGAAAGATAGACTGGGAAAGGAGACAAGTACAGACTGAGAAGAGATTTAGACATAGCAGCCAGTCACAGTGATGGATCTTATTTGGATCCTGAATCAAACCAAAACTGTAAAAATAAATGATGACATTTATGAGGCAAGTGTGAATTTGAACATTGACTAGGCATTTGATTATATTAAAGTATCATTAATATTTTAAATATGCTAATGATATAGCCCTTAGGTTTTCAACAGCCCTTTAGAGATACATACCATTATATTTATAGGAGAAATTAGGCCAGGTGTGGTGGTTCAAACCTGTAATCCCAACCCTTTGGGAGACCCAGGCGAGAAGATTGCCTGAGTCCAGGGATTAGAGGCCAGCCTGGGCAATTTGGCGAGACTTCGTCTCTACAATAAATCAAAAAATTAGCCAGGTGTGTTGGCACACTCCTGTAGTTCCAGCTACTTGGAAGCCTGAGGTGGAAGGATCGCCTGAGCCCAGCAGGGCGAGGCTGCAGTAGCTGTGAGCGTGTCCCTGCACTCTAGCCTGGGCAACAGAGTGAGACTCCAGCTCAAAAAAAAAAAAAAAAAGATGAAGAAGAAATTATATGATGCTTAGGATTTACTTCAAACTGACATTCGAGTAGGAAAATAGGTAGGAATATTATAGGAAAGAAATGATTGTGAGTTAATAATTGTTGAAACTGAGTGACAAGAAATGAAGGTTCAGTATACTCTTATCTCCTACTTTGTAGATGATTAATTTTTTTCCATTATAAAATGTTTTAAAGAAAGTCCTCCAGAACTCCTTGCTACATATAAAAATAAGTCCATACTCTTCAGCAAGTGGCTTACTATCTGCATTAGAGACAGAACAAAAGAAGAAAGTGCAGGTAACCATGGTGGGAAAGGCCAAAGATACAAATATATCATTCTTCTTCAGTAAGTCTTCCCCAAAAAAGGAACACCTGCCACACGCCTTCGGGCCTCTCTGCCCTTGCTCATTCATTTCCTCATTTGAGAATGCCATTCTTCTGCATTCTCTGCCAACCAAGATTTGCAAGCTCCAATATGCACTTGAGTTGTTTGCACACATTACCTCTGTGAGTCTTTCAGCCTCTGGGAAGCAGGGATCATGTCTGAGAGTCAGACCCCTCCCTCCTATGTATGAGCACAGTGGGTACTCAGTGCCGGCTGGATTGAACTGAAGAAGGTCTCACAGCTAGTTAGTGGCTGAACTTAGACTGAAAATCTCCTATAAATGTTAAGTCCTTTGACTTCAAGAGTTCCAAAGCCCCTTCAAGCTTGTTCATCAGCATTCCTCTCCTTGAGAGTTAAGATTTAAAGGCTTTATGGCCTCTGAATGAAGTAACACATTAACTTGAAGCAGCTGAAAGCTATTATCTATAACCATGCACTGGCATGTAAAAAGCACAGAGCCCTCAAGGGAGTGGTCTTTGGGACAGACACATTCTAATGGAGGACAGTGGCCTGAGACCTGGGACACCGCCTGGATCCTGAAAGGCACCATGAATACACTGAACACCGAAAGGCCCCCAAAGCACAGAAGGGAGAGATGGGAGCTGCAGGAGTCCCAGAGAGCCTGTTTCAAGTGGTTACATATCAGCAAATGACATTTGACCTTGAGAACTTTTTGGTGGTTTTAGCAGGGCAATGCCACTAATCTACACCCTTGACCGAAGAACGGTCCTCCTCTGGTACCGATGGCCGTCCTCTTTGACTGAGTGTGCAGCTTTGAGAGGGACCTACATAGAGCACTGGGGGAGGAAGGGGACACTGGCCTAGTCAGCCAGATCAACCGAATCAACCCTGGGGGTCAGTAAGGTGACAGATGTGGCAGCCAGATTGCCCTCACATCCAGCACATTTGGGAAGGAAATTTAGAAAGGAATTATAATCACTTTCCATACAAGCTTGCTAAATGTGCACAACTACCCTTTTACCTGCACATCTTTATGAAATAAAATTTCACTCTAGACAAGTGAATGCATTTGGGATTATTTTTTCAAAGATCCACAGTTAACTATCCACTGCTAACCACTGGAGAGATTTCCATTAGAAGGAGATATCCACACGTATCCTCTGAAAATTGCATCTATTTGTTTGGTTTTGTACTCAGTAAGAAATGGGCAGTTATATTTCTGTAGAGGTAGAATTTCTTATTTTAACACTGAAATTCACAGTTTAACCTTTGAAATGTGTTGTCAGAACAGTCTACCTGAGACCGATAAACATGAGTACATGATGGCAAGCATGTCCCATGGAAATAAAGGGTGGCATCAAATAGAGGGACTTCCCTGTGGCTGGCCTCTCTCTCCAATTCAACATATTCTGCTTCTTCAAAGAAAAAGTAGTGACAAAGAAGGAAGTTTTGTTTTTCTCTATTGTTTTTTATGTCACCAAAAGGATATTTTTCTTCCTTGGAACTTGGGGCTCTAGAAATCCTTCCCAATGTCATCAATCAAAACTAGAGGAATTTAGAAGGAATTATGCCCTCCTGGGTAAAAAGGGAACATATTTTCTTGTCTTCTCAGTTACCTAGAAGCAGAGGTTACCAGTAAATGTGTTGTCCTCAAACACTACTCCCTGCAAACTGCTGGTAGCTGCCTGCCCTTTTGAAACATGCCAACATGCCAAGTTTGGAGTAAATGTAGCTTAGTTATTGTCTGAATTTCGTAGAGCTGCCATAACAAATTACCACAAACTTGGATGGTTTGAGCAATAGAAAAGTATTCTGTCACAGTTCTGGGAGCTAGAAGTGCGATATCAAGGTTTTGGCAGAACCATGCTTCCTCCGAAGTTCTAGGGGAGGATACTTCCTTCTTCCAGCTTCTGATAGCTCAGGCATTCCCTGGCTTGTGGCAGCGTCACTTTAATCCCTGCTTCTGACTCACATGGCCTTCTCCCCTCTGAGTTAGTCTAGGTCCAGATTTCCCTCTTATAAGGACAATAGCCATCCAGTCACCTTGAATTAGGGCTCACCCTCATCTTAACCAGATCCTATCTGCAAAGGCCTTTCCTAACAAGGTCACATTTGCAGGTACTGGGGCTAAGGTTTCAACATTTCTTTTTGGGGGACACTGTTCAGCCCATTGGAGTTACATCAGTTTTACACCAAAACCATATTCATGAAAGACCCTCCCCCACAAATAAAATAAGGTATTAACTTAATCAATTATAAATCCCTTTTATTCAAGTTTGCATTAACTATCACCTCCGGTATTTTTTTTTAATGTGTTTACTTATGTCTCTGTGTATTACTCTTGGTGGTAGAAGGCTGGTTGAGACTGCTTAAATCAGGTGTTTTTCAATCTGAGCATTTGGAGTGGGACATTTCTTCAACACATGGAGACAGCATCCCTGGTCCCTAACCATTAATTACCAGCAGCATCCTGCAGGCATTGTGACGAGCAAGAAGAAGGGAAATCAGGAAAAAGAAAAAGAAAGGAAGGAAAGGAAGGAGGCATGCAATGCTTTCACACACTTCCAACCCATCAGACGCTTTGAAAACCAACAGTCTAAATTAATGGGATGCTTGATGTCCCTGCTTAGAGTCCCATACAGAATAGGTTGTACTAAGCAGTAGCAGTCCTGGTAATGCAGCCAACCTGCCAACCATGGGACCTTTCGATGATTCAAGAATGCTCTGATTTGGACAAGGCTACTATTTTAGAGTCATGTGGCAAATTTCAAAGGCATCGTTTCACTTCTCTGTAATGTTTAACACTATGTTGTTTATAACATCACGCCTGAAGTAGAGTTAGGAGGAGTAGAGAAAGAGATCAAAAAGTTGCAGGAGATGAAATAGCCTCCAGCTCTTTTTTAGTATTTTTACTTTATATTTATTATATTATATTACATTTGTAATTTTATATCTTTATAATTATTTCTATATTTATAAAATTACATATATAATATAATATAATATAATTATTAGATTGTATCTCGTATATTGCAATGTAGATAGGATACTTTTTCTCTGAGTACAGGGAGAAAATAATCCATTTTCTAAAAAGCATCTTTTTTTCAGTTCTGTGTAAGTATCATAGGATGTGAGAACGTAAGAGGGCACAGGATTCTTTCATGAAAATATGTAGGAAATGTGACATTCTGGGACCATGGATTTCTGTTTGCCAGCATAAAAAGTATGTATGTGTGTGCGTGTGTGTAAGAAATGTGTGCACATGTATATTTGTGAGTGGGATGTTTTCTCTTTCCTTAAAAAAATAATTAGAAAATTTAAAAGGGAGGGAAATCAAGCAGTATTAGAATGTATTTTTTAGAGAAAATTAATATTCAATAAATTTAGACATTTTTCTAGAACATCTAAAATTCACTTTCCCTCCCCATAAAAAGTAAGATATCCTATGCATTTAAGAATCATAGTCATGTACATTCATCTCTTCTGATAATTTTATTAAGCAAACATGGACATTTATTTGGTTCTGTAGCTATTTTACATTCTTTTAGAATTATAGCTTTCCTTGTAAGTCACAGTGAAAATCAACATTTGAAGCTCTTTGGTCTGGAGAAAAATATAATTTAACTTATAAAATATTTAATTACTTAGATAGTTTTGCCTATATGGGTCAGAGAAATATCCTAAGAAAAATGAGAGATCAGCTGTCTAAAGCCTTTATTGATTTAAGTTATTCTTTAAAAAATAAAAAAATTTAAGACTCTGATACTATAAACAAAGCTTCTTGATGAGAACTGAGTTCATGCTGTGATAAAAAAGTTACAAAGCAAGAGAACAGCCTCATTATATTTTTAAAATCCCAGCGAGAGTCGTTGTTTTGCCAAAGCAATGTGTCAAGACAGCCTGGGACCCAACATCAGTGCCCAGGAGACTAGGAGTAAAGAGCTTTAAAAGCTTTGAATTTTTTTCTAAAACAATTAAGATTAAAGGAGTTAATCAGGAAATCTGAGGTTATATAAGGGGTGAGCAGGTCATCCAGCTCATATGTCTGGTTTGGGGCACATGCTTGGGATGACCAAACTTTTCCATGGAAGATTGTACTTTATGATAATTCTTCCAGGATGAAAGAAGTGACAAGAAACATTAAAGTCTGAAAAGTGATCTCCACCACCACTGACATCTGATAACATCCTGGCCTCTCCAGGGACATCTGACCGAGGGAAACAGATGAGCCAGCTGGGGCTCCTACCCCAGGAAGAGGAAAGGAAGTGGGTCATGTCTGGTGAGGCAGCTCATCTCTCTTGGCAAGTCAGGCTGACTAATCTGGAGGTGACATTCTCTACCATGGCTGTCCTGGCCAATGTATGACCTCCTCTCCAAAGGTAGCATGGGCTGCGTCGTAGGATTTTACATGGTACCTGAAGCAAAACCAAGAGTAGATCTGGAATATATCCTGTGAAGCTCCAAGGCTCAATATCCACAGTAAATTATTCTCAAATTAGTGAGAAGAGAACATTCCTGATGCAAGCAAGAGCTGCTTGGGAAGAACCAAAAACTTTCTGAGTTGGTATGCAAAAGAACAGAAGTCCTAGGGAGATTTTTCCTGACTTAATCAGAGTTGAATGTGGGGTTTCTGGAAAGATACAGAAAAGTGAAACAAGAGAGGCAAGGTTTGTTGGCATGTGCTGCTTGGTATTTCACCAAGTCTTTACTAGTAAAAGTGACATCATTTATCTTTTTCCTTAAGTCGTGTCTATTCTAGTCCAACTTTACTGACAGCAGCAGCTTGGATTTGAAAGTATGCCTGTGTTCTTTGCTAAGTAAGCACTTACTGCAAGGTTTCTAGCAACCTAAATTTGAACCGTATTTTACTCATCATGCCCCCCAAATGCTGCAATTTTGAAATTACAGCATTACAATGTGTAGATTGAATCTTGCTATGCACCCAATGATTCCTTCTACCTACTACTCATTTTCTCTTCAGTGTTGATGCTGATGACCCATTCTAGCATCATGTTCAGAAAACATCAATCAGTCCTGCACCTGTGGGAGACCAATTTCTGCTGGTTGCAGTGGCAGTGGGAAAGTAGGAGCTCTCAAATCCCATCTGCAATGGGAATGCTGGCCCTCATCACCAAGGCTCCTAAACATGCAGATTATAATGTTTATGCGTTTTTAAATTTTATTTTACTAAAAATGCATTTTTCTTAGCACCATACTTAAGTAACATTTGATTTTTTTTGTGAGGAATTTGGCAGTACCTAGGCAATTAGCTGGGAGCTGTGTAAATTCAGGAAACCTGATTAACAGTCAGATCATTATTCATCTAAGAATTCAGGCTTAAGCCATGGTGGATAAAGTTTTCTTCTAAAAGCATTAGGCAGTTTGGCTTTAATAGGAGAACTGATTACTTCAGTCTGTGCTTTCTTGCTGGACAGCATCATTTCAAGGTATAAATTCAATTTATAAAATGGAAAATATGTAAGATATGCATAAGCTTATTTTGATTTCACAGAGATAATAAATGAAATGTTCTAGTAACTAATTTATTCCAAATAACTGAACCTATGCTATGTAATGTAGGTTGCAGATTTTGAAAAATGGAAAAAAAATATTATTTAAAGCTGTAATTGGAAGTTGTGGTCAGGTCATTGATAAGCTCCATGCCTCCGGGGTCATCTGTTAAATAGGAGGGTTAAATGAGATGGCCGTTAGTGGCTACTCTTTGTGACCTGAGACAGGTTTTTGACCTGAGGTTACCAAAACTTAGGTAGTCCATACATGAGCATCAGGAAGTCCAAGAAATAGCTGAAATTGTATCAAACGTGTGTATGTGTGTGTGTGTGTGTGTGTGTGTACTTACATACATGTTTTCTTTTGGGATATCCATGGATTTTACTCAATACCTGAACTCTGTGCCCCCATAATGTTAAGACTATAACACTCATTCTGTGATTAGTTTGATTGTTAGAAGAAATCTGTCTAGTAGCAAGTATAAACTTCCATTTAAAAATGGAAAATACCACCTTGAGCATACAGTTGTTCAGGTTTCTACTCATCAAATTTTAATTTTAAAATATTTATATATTACCATCTGACTTCTACAGAGCTTTCAGGTGAAACACTCAGTTCTCATAAGCTCTTGACAGTTAGCTAAGGCTCCCAGATGAGATGAGAAAAATTGAGACTTATAGAATTGAGGCAATGTGGACAAAGAGAAAAAGGGGCAGAGCTGGAACTCAATGCTGACATTATGATTTAAGTTTGCATTTGTTCATGGCACCACAACTGTCTCTACAGTGTCCTTAGGACATCAGGAGTAGGGGAGGGGTGCACAGACTGGGGAATATGTTGCCAGGTGAGACCATTTGTTATAGACTTTTGCATTGGAGAGGGAACTATCAGCAAAAGAAATCCTATCATAAGATAAACAGTGCATTCCTGGAGTCTAGATTTAAAATGCTTTTCTAAAATTCAGAATCTTTCTTCGTAGCAAGCAAAAAGAAAACATATCTATGACTAGCAAGAAAACTACTGAGACTGAAATCTTACCCAGTTGTAATGCAGACTTTTTACAAGAACATCTTTTGTGGATTTGCATTTTTTTCTTTCCAGAAGAAAACGTGAACTGATTCAAAACAGGGGGACTGTGAGAGAGATTTAGGACAAGAAAGGCTGTTTGTTGGTGTTCCCTATGTCTTATTGAATTTTAACAAATTCCATAGAAACTGAAGCACAATAATTATTCTCTTTTACCAACACTCAACCTTTTCCTAAGTAGGTCTATGACACTAAGTGGTTGGCAAAAGTATTTTTATGCTCATGCTGTTCTAAAAGCATATTAGAATGCACTGAGAGATGCATGATTTATATATTTTCATTTTGACTTCTAAGGGATTTACATCTGAGCATAGATAAATAACATGATAGAAAGCAGTTTGCTGGTACAAAGGAAAGAATCATTCAAATTTAGCCAGTTTGTGTTGCCACAGTGACAGGGGAACAGGAAGTATTTAATACCAGATGTACAAGGAACTTGGGCATGGGGGCCCTGACCCTACTTTTAAATTCCCCACTTTTACTCTGCCATGTAGCAGGCTAGGGAAGGGAACTAGCATTTATTAACTCTAATAAGGTGCCAGCCATTGTGTTAGGCACTTTATTAACATTTTCATACTCAACTCCACAGCAGCCCTGGAAGGTTGGTAGTATTTGTCTCTATTTCCAAACAAGAAAACACAGATTTAATAAGGTCTAATAATTTGCCCAAAGCCACAGAGTTACTGGCACTCAAATTTGATCTCAATCCTCTCAGCCATTAAACCTATGCTCTTTGTATAATTCAGCACTTCTTGTCTGGACTTTAATGTCTTCATCTACAAAATAAGCGTACCTCTTAGGATTGCTGGATTATAAAATATTAATTTACTGAGAACTATCCTAATATACAGGAGGTTTTGGATAAATAGTACTTCTCGTCCTACACTTTGTTTTGGTAAGAACTCTAATTTTGTTGTTTGATGTATTTTTGCATAGGTTGATTGATTAGGTTTTGTTTTGTTTTGCTTTGCTTTAAGATTTGGACCTACTCAGCTTTTTCTAAGAGGCAGAGGCAAAAAGATACTCAGAATAGAGATGCCTGTATAACTTTAGAATACAGGGAGAGCCAGAATAATATATTTTTTTCTTCTGCCTTATGTCTAGGTTAAAGAACTGAAGGCCAGGAATGGGACAGTGCTGTTCTGCCCCCCTGAGAGAGCATGTGCGATTGTCAGAGGTCTTCTTAACTGTACACCAAGGCCTTTGCAGACAATTTTAATAGTCCTTTCTTAAGGAGTGCAGTCTGTTGTTTTCGGAAGGGATTGAAGCTATACAACAGCCAAGCTGCACCTTAATCGGCCTGCAGTGTTCCAAGCGTCATTGGAGGCAAGTAGCCCAGAGGGCTGACCAGGCCAGGTGTGTGGTAGAGTATGTGAACAGAATTCACCAGAATTGGTAGGGAGGGACAGTATTTCCTTGCCTATAAATGACAGACTGCTCACAGAGAGGCTTAGGAAAAACTACTTAGCTCAGAAATAATGATTATTTATTTATTTAACCTTGCTTCCTGCCTAAAGGTACTGGAGTTCTCTGCTTGCAGATAATGAGTGGCATCCAAAACTGTATTCCAAGAACAGTGGAAAGCACCTAGATAAGCTTGAAGTGGTTGGGAAGGATGATGACTCTGAATCTTAGAAAGATATTTTGATATTTTCATTTAGAAGACATTGACTCAGCATCGCCTTTGAACTGGGGATATACAAAAATGATTAAGGCACAGCTTTCATCTTGAATGTACTGACAGTCTGGTGAAAGATCAGACTTGTAGATAGATACTATAAGACACCCGGTGGGCTCTGTGCTGGAGGTATAAATAGGGTGTAGTAGAAACCTAAAGCAAATAGGGTCATTATTTTACCTGGTGGAGAAGTCATATTTGAGTTAGCTTTTAAAGGATAAACAAGAAGTTGCCAAACAAAGAGAATGAGAAAAGGAAGGGAATTCTAGACAAAGCACATACAAAGACCCAGTGTCTACAAGGCAGATTGTGGGTCTTGGCCATAAGACAATGACACCAGAGACCAAGCTTGGGGCCAGAATAAGACATTTGGTACTCTGAGTTATGACAGTCAGTGGGCTTAAGCCCTAGCTTGGCTGCTTCAAGGATGTGCCTCTGAACAACTTACTTATTCATTCTAAATCTTGTTTTTCTTATTTATTAAATGGGCATAATAACATTTCCTATCTCAGAAAGCTGTTGTGAGGATTAAGTCAAAACAGCCCTTAGCACAAATCTAGCACATAGATGTGCTCAATAAATGCCAACTCTTAGTAGAATTAATGGTAGCAATAGTCAATTTTATAATAAAATTAATAACACTGCATAAAAACATCAATAATCTTCTCATTAGACTTCTCAGGGGTCTTTTTTTTTTTTAAAGAAAAAGGTCTGGAATAGCACTGTCCAATAAAACTTTCTGTGACTGTAGAAGTGTCTTCTGTCTGTGCTGTCCTACTCAGTAGTCATGAGCTGCATCTGATGACTGAGCATTTGAAATATAGCTAGTGCAATGGAGGAACTGACGTTTTCATTTTACTTAATCTAAATAGCCACACATGCATAGTGGCTATTGAATTAGACAGTGGAGTCTAGAGTTATGGAGTCATCAAATGTTACTTATAAGAGACCTTAGGAGCTGATATAAAGCCCTCTCCCTCCCCCCCACCCCACTACCCACCATTTCACAGATGACTCTTAGAGGGAAATTGACTTGTGCACACCCTTAGTTAATGACAGATCTGGTACTAGAACCCACCCTGGGCAAAGTTCTTATTACCCTGACATCTGGTTGAACTATTCTTTCCACTTTAGAAAGTACCTGTTCCCATATAGTGGATTCCAATGTCCCTGTCAACCACCTCTTCTTTCCTCCCCATGAACATTTCTAATTCTTTTACTGATAATATGAAATGCATGCTGCATCCAGCAAATCTCAAGTAATCCATAACTCACTGACAGATCCTTAGTTCCTGCTCGTGGGAACATTATATATTGGCAACAGTTCATTTAGTACAAAATTCTCATCACCATAGTTTTCATAACAAATATTTTGTTGTTGTTATACTGTTATTTTTTGTTACTTTTCCTGAGTGTTAAACTTGTGTCAACAAAAATAGAGATCTTCTTGTAGAATTCACAAAACATAAGTTCAAATTCTTCATCATTAGAAAATTGAGGTGATTGAATTATTTAGCAAAATGATTGGTTAAGAATAATTGATCAGGAGAATCTGGGAATATAGCAGAATAGGAAGTACCAGGAATCTGTCTTTCCATCTAGACACAAATTTCACTGGCAGAATCTGATATAATTATTTTGAAACTCTGAAGTCTATTGGAAGGATTATATATGCCAGGGAGGATTGGATGACAAATTATGGGAAATTTGGGTCAATTTTAATTTATAGCATGATAGCAGTTATTCATTCCCCAGCCCCATGGCAGGCAACTGTGCATGCATTCCATGAGTAACTTGCAAGCAGGTTGTGGGAGCCAGATTGAGCAAAAAGGACCTTTTCTTAAAAAAAAATTGAGAATATGTATTCTGATTGCTGATTGCTGCTTTTTACCTTGGAGGTGTAAACAAATAGGGGAAAGTCATTGTTGAATCCCTTTTCTCATTGTTGCAAGCCCCTCTCCCTTTGGTTGAAGCAACTTCCATAAGTTCTAAGGGCATAACATGCTTTTGTTTTTTCCTTCCCCATCCCGACATTACTTTTATCTTCTTTCCCTTTGAGAGACAGACATTTAAAGTGTAGGACACTTAAAAACAACTACATATAAGGGGGAATTTAGAAAGTCACAACGCATGCCCTGAGCAAAGTACAGGCCTGAAAATTACCTGAAAAGACCTTATGTTTACACTTTGGGCTAATCACCAGCACAGACATAGCATACCACAATCAAAAACAAAATGAGTAAACTTTGGGGAAGGAGAAGAATATTATTTCCAGAATTATAACATTATTGGACTCAAAAGTCCAGTTTTCAACAACAACAACAAAGAAACACAACACATACAAAGAAACAGAAACATATGGTTCTATCAAAAAAAAGTAATCCAGTGAGATCATCCTTGAAAAATATTTGATAAAGGATCGACGACTAAACAAAGGCTTTAAAACAACTGTTTTAAAGATATTCAGAGAACTAAAGGAAGATCTGGAGAAAGTCAAGGAAACAATGTATGAACAAAATGGAAATATCAATAAAGAGCTAGAAAATCTGAAAAGAACCCAAAAAGCAAATAGGCAGAATAGTAACTGAAAAGTATAGTAACTAAAATGAAAAAAAAAAAAAAACAACACTAGAGGGATTCCGAAGCAAATTTGAGCAAACAGAACAAAAAGTTGTTGAACTTGAAGCTAGGACAATGGAAATTATTGATTCTGAAAAACAGAAAGAAAACATATTAAAGTAAACTGAGAAGACTATAAAGAACCTGTGAGACACCATCAAGCAGACCAACATACCCATCATAGAAGTCTCAGAAGGAGAATAGAAAGAGAGAAGGGGAAAGCTACATTATTCAAAGAAATAATGACTAGAAACTTCCCAAATTTGATGAAAAACATGAATATAAGCATTCAAGAAGCTCAACAAACTGTAGGTAAAAAGATCCACACCAAGGCATAGTATAATCAAACTGTTGAAAGACAAAGACAAAGAGATAATCTTGAAAGCAGTAAGAGAGGAGCAACTTACCACACAAGGGATCCTCAATAAGATGATCAGCATATTTCTCATCCTAGACTTTGGCAGTGAACTGATATATACAAAATGCTAAAAGGATCAAAATCTGTCAACCAAGAATCCTGTATCTTCACTTTCAAAAGTGAAGAAGAAGTTAAGACTTTTCCAGATAAACACAATCTGGGGAAGTTTATTTCCACTAGACAGTCCTGTAAGAAATGCTAAAAGTAGTCTCTCAGGTTGAAATAGTACACTAGGCAGTAATCTGAAACCCAAGAATGCATAAAGATCTCAATAAAGGTAAATACGTAGGCAATTATAAAATCTAGTATCATTTGAACTTTGGTTTGTAACTCTACTTTTTGTATTCTACATGATTTAAGAGACTAATTCATATTTTTAAAACATGTCAGTCTTAAAATCTAGTATTATTGAAATTTTGATTTTAGCCCTACATTTTGTTTTCTATGTTATTTAAGAGATTGATGCATTCAATTATTAGTTTATGATTTGGGACACATAATGTATACAGATGCAGTTTTATAATATCAACAGTTGAAGTGAGGTGGAGATAGAGCTATATAGGAGTAGGGCTTTTGTATGTTATTGAAGTTAACCTGTAATTTTCAAATGAATGTATAACATAATGTATAACATAATGACCACACAGACAATTGCTAAAGAATATACAGATACATAAAAGGAAGTGAAAAGGATATTAATATATATATATTTCACCGCAAAAAAAAAAAAAAATCAACTAAACAGAAAAGAAGACACCATTGCAGAAAATGAGAGCTGAAAAAGCTATGACATAGAAAAGAAATAGCAAAATGACAGAATTAGGTCTTTTCTTATCTGTAATTACTTTAAATATAAATGAATTTAAATGCCCAATCAGAAGATAGAGAATGGAAGAATGAGTTAACAAAAAAAAAAAGAAAAACCACACGCAATTCAATTATATGCTGTCTACCAGATACGCTTCAGACCTAGACACACAAATAGATTAAAAGTGAAAAAATGGAAACAAATATCTCATGCAAATTATAACCAGAAGAGAGCAAAGGTGGTTTTTAAAATGTCACAAAAAGGCGAATACTGTATTATTTCACTTATCTGAGGTACATAAAGCAGTCAAATTCATGGAGACAGTAAGTAGACCGATGGTTGCCAGGGGTTGGGAAGAGGGGGAATGAGCAATTATTGTTTAATGGGAATAGAGTTTCAGTTTTGAGAAAGGAAAAAAATATGGAAATGAAATATGGTGATGGTTACACAAAAATGTGAGTATATTTAATACCACAGAACTGTACACTTAAAATGGTTAAGATGATAAATTTTATCTTATATGTGTTTTATCTCAATTTTTAGAACTGTATTTTCTCATGTATATTAGACTCAAAATATTTGAACACCAGATGCCAACAGATCCTTTTATGCAGTATTAATCACGATAGCAAAAATATGGAAACAACTTGTGTCTACCAGCAGATGAATGGATAACCAAACATGGTATATCCACACAATAGAATATTATCCACCCATAATAGGGACTGAGCTTCATTCTGATCCATGCTACAACATGGATGAACTTTGAAAACATTATGCCAAATGAATAAATTCAGGTGTAAAAAGTCACCTATTGTGTGATTTCATTTATATGAAATATCCAGAATAGGAAGATTCATAGAAACAGAAAGTAGATTCGTGCTTTACAAAGACTAGGAAGGAGAGTGGAATAGAAGTGATTCCTTAATGAGTACAGAGCTTCTGTTTAGGATAATGAAAAAGTTTTAGAAATAGTGGCAGTGTTTGAACATCGCGAATGTAATTAATACCACTGAATCAAGCACTTTAAAAAAGCTGAAATGGCAAAAGTTGTATATATTTTACCCCCAAATCTTTCCACATGCCAAAAAATAAAAAGGAGGCAATTGGGTGCAGACATAAGTCTTTGTAGCAACCAGTATAGTTAGTCACCCTTGTCTAAGAGGCAAATGTGCTTATGGAATTGTTATGGTATCCGATCTACACAAATGTATCTTTTTCCTTCTGCAGAGATAAATCCCTGTAGAAGACTCTCATTAGGAAATGGTACATGATGCCATGCGTGATTGATGAGGTCATATTAGTCTCTCCACTACAGATATATTGTAATCTTCAATTCCTAGATAATTTCTTTCAGGCTTGGTCTGTATTTTCCTCTTGGCTGGTTTAGCTGACTCTTACTCTTTCGTCAGGTCTCCTGTAAATTATCTCCCTCAGATAAGCATTCCCTGATCTCTACCCTTAAAAAGTAAATCAATCAGCACCTTCTATGCCTGGCAACACACACACACACACACACACACACACACACACACGCACGCACATACACACACATGCATGCTGCCCATGTACACACTCTCAATACATCCATCCTTGATGTTTTGTTTATGATTCTCATCATAGCATTTAATGATACTTTGTTTTTATTATTATTTGTTTAATATCCATCTTCTTAGACCATAGATTCTTTGAGGGTAGAGATTGCCTCTGTTTCATTTACTGTGTTATCCCTGTGGTCTAATTTGATCCCAGAAACTCGGTATTAGTTTATAAGTATCTGTTGAATTAAAACATAAGCAAATAAAATAAAAACTCTACTAATGGATAGTGACTAACTGCTTTAGCAACTAAGCACAAAGAATAATTTTTTGTGGAATAAATTACCCATACTTATTAAACAACTAAGTTAAGTTCTACTTCTCTGGACAGTTTAGGAATAGGTTTGCCTAAAGACCATTTAAGACTAGAAAGGGACTGAGTGTCAAACAGCTTAAGCAAAGTAACTAGTGAATTTTTGATACTTTGTGAATGTAATTGTTAAGAAAGTCCAGGGTTGGCCATTTGGGCAAAGTAAGCTCTTACCCATTCCACCTTCCAGATTCCAGAGGCAAAACAACTTGCCTCAACTCTCCACTTAACCTTGAATGAATGGCATTGTTCTGAAGACACTTCTCACTGATAAATTGTAGGGTAAAAAGTTTTTGATAAACTTCATTTTGTGTAAAGGAAAAAGGTTATTAATGATTGAAAAATTATTTCTAATTTACCATCCACAGGTGCCTTCTGTGCAGTTGGTCTTCAGAACAGCCCTTTGCTGAACTAGATAGTGTGCAGATGCATAGGAACAGGAGGTGGGGATCTGGGTTACAGAAGGGTTGGAGCTTTCTGGGCAAGTGGGGGATACAGGAGCTTACTGTCCTCTGTTAAAATGGGAAAACTGATATTGAAGGGATTTTCTTTAACTTGTGCTCTGTTATATGCCATAGAGCTTCTCCTTCTCCTTTCCCACCTTCCAGTGTGAAGTCTTTGGGAAAATTCCTCACCAACGCTTTGAATCACTTTGATATGAAGAGCAGAGCAAAGACTGCCACTAACAAAGTCATCACAGAAACATGACCATGTGATGAAGACACTTCACTTCTGTGGTATTCTTTCCCAAAACGTATAGCCCCTGTGTTGTTATAAGAAAAGTACCAGACTAGTCCAAATTGGAGGACATTTCACTCAGTGCCTGACCAGTATTCTCAGGACTGTCAAGGTGATGAAAACAAGAAACTGGTGCAGATCAGAGGAGACTGGAAAGACACGACAACTAAATGCAATGGAGTACCTAGATTGGATCCTGGAACAGAAAGAGGACATTCATAGAAAAACTGGAGAGATGCTTTTTTCCCCCTCTTTCCGCATGTTTGAGTCCCTTGTAGATCCTGGATGTTAGGCCTTTGTCAGATATGCAGTTGGTAAATTTTTTTGTTCCCATTCTGTGGGCTGTCTCTCCACTCTCTGATTTCTTTTGCTTTGCAGGAGCTTTTCGATTTGATAAGGTCCCACTTGTCTATCTTATCTCTTCTGGCATGGGCACTTGGGTTTTAATCAAGAATTGGTTACCAGTTCCAATTTCCGTAGGGTGTCTCCTGCATTTTCAAAGGTTCTTATAGTTTGAGTTTTTATGTTTAGGTCTTTGATCCATTTGGAGTTGATTTTTGTGTATGGTGATAGGTTGGAGTCCTGTTTCAATCTTCTATTTACTGAATAAGCTCCCCTCTCCCAAGTGGTTGTTAGTGGAGGTTGTGTTTGAAGATGAGTTGGTTGAGAAATTGAGGTTTTGCTTCCAGAATATCCATCCTGTTCCATCGTTCCATATACTATTCTTATACCAATACCAGGCTGTTTTGATTACTGTAAATTTATAGTAATATTTAAACTCTAGAAGTGTGATATCTCCCACTTTGTTTCTTTTACTGAGGATTATTTTGGCTAGGTATCTGGCAATTCTCTGTAGTCTTTCTACAACTTTTCTGTAAATCTAAAATTATTCCAAAATAAATAGTTTATTTAAAGGTAAAACCTCAAAACTAAAGTAGTCATTTTTGACTCCTTGTTAAACTAGTAAGGGAAGCAAGTAAACTAAATCCTTAAGGTTAAAAAGTTTATACAAAGTAATCACAAGAAGGAGCAATGCAACTCCCTACTAAGTGGAAAATGACATTGGTTGTTACCCTAGGGCCTTGATCTTTGTCTCCAGTTGCAGCATGGCCATCACTGGTCAAGAAAAAACTATTCTGATACTTTTAGATAAAGGAAGATTTTATCTAGTACTATTGTAATAGATGCCAAGACTATTGTAAAAGGGAAGAGAGATCAAGCTCTACTCTGAATATAGTAAGGACAAGTGAGGATTTATAACCAAGGAGCAGAATGAGAGGGTCAGTGAATAGAACATCACAAAGAGGAGACATCAAGGGTAGGAGAGTCTTGCTACACCAACCGAACAAGATTCTTCTTGAAGGCAGGCCAAGGATTTACACATCAAAATTGGGGATGAGGAATTTGATCAGATATCAAGGGTAAGAGAATTCCCACTAAAGTGACTTGTCAGGATTCTTGCTGAGACTGGGCTAGACAGGCCAAAGACAGGACAGGGCCAAGGTTGAGGTCTAGTTGAGAAGAGGGTTCAGGGAGGCCTGACTAAAGTTTGGTCAAGGCTAGCATCATCAGTCACACAAATACCATCTGATTTCAACTTCAGTGGTGCCTGTGCACATTCTCCTGATAACCTGGCTCATTTCCACATATTTTGGTTGTATCTATAGTCTTGGCCTGGGAGCAGACTCCACCTGTGATTTCACATCCAGCATCTGGATTTTGGCCCATTGGCATTACCAGTGTTGATGTCATGTGAGCCAATTTCCATCCAAATTGATTGGTTTGTGGGATCCGAAGACAGCAAGCTTTTGAGATTTGGCATGTGAGTTTACAGATGACTTAGTACTTGGAATCCACCAGGCACTTCTTTTGAGCCAAAGCCCTTGAAATATGTAGACCTTTCCAGTCAAAAGATGCTTATGCAGATGTAAGAACTTTGCTTATAATGCAAGCAAGAATTCCATAAAGCTGCCAATTTAGGTATAGAATATAAATTACAGGAGAACTTTATTTTCCTCTGTGCCACTACAGCACATTCGTTCACATGAACATATCCAAGTGTGGA
Organism: Carlito syrichta; assembly: GCF_000164805.1. NCBI lineage: Eukaryota > Metazoa > Chordata > Mammalia > Primates > Tarsiidae > Carlito > Carlito syrichta. The sequence continues at coordinate 141,341 of NW_007148959.1, read as the reverse complement.
GGACATTCAAAAATTGGTGAATTTAGGCTGTGCTTTGCATCACTCTTGGTGCAGAATATCATGGTTGCTTGTCATTTGAGTTATTTCTGGAGCAGTGTCTATTCATGTAAAGCCAAGTGATGAAATGAGGGCAGCCAGGCAATTTAAAACAGAACCAGTTTTGTCTTTTGTCTTGTATTTTGGCCTAAAATTATCTGCACAGTAGCCCCATTTCTCCTGCTGGCTTTGGCACTAGATGCTTTGGAGTTCTGTCTGCATCATTGGACACACCAAAGCAGAGGCCTTGTGCAGGCCTTGTGCAGGGCTGCCAGAGGCTGGAATTGCACACAGGCTGGCTGAGCTGGTAAAAACTTCAGTTCAAAGTATGACTTTAAAAAATGTTTGATTTCTGTTAAAAAAAAAAATTGTCATAGGTTAACACATTCAGACTCAACCAACTCCATAAGTAAATTCTGAAAGGACATGAAAGAAGGCATAAAAAACTACCAAATGCATGTCTACCTGTAAAGTCCTCTTGTTCTGCTGTTATTTCATTTGTGGTTTTTCCTGGAGGGATATTTTAATGCAGGGATAAGGTGAAATGGTGGCTAAAATATTGGACAAAACACAACCATCATTCACAAGCAATATGTGGACAGATTGCCAGCCAATACCCCAGCGCTTTGGTGGGTTACTCAAGTAACCCAACAGCACTATGGGTAAAACAGCAAACATAGAATCCTGTTGTCTTAGAAGAAGCTGGCAAGAAAATATAGGTGTTTCATTATTTCTGAAGTCTTCACAGGTCCCTCCCCTTTTCATTTTCCTTCTTGTAAAACTTTTTAATTTTAACACCATCTTTTAGCCAACCTTCAAAATAAAATTAATACATGTCTATGACTTCATTTCTTTTCAACAGTTTATGATACTTAAGGACAAGCCAACCATAATTTATTTATAGAATTTGATCTCATTTCTGTTTCTCTGTTTCGTCTCCTGGAAAGCAGAGGAAAAGGCTCAAAATATATCAGAGAAATTAGACATTGAACTTTACTTTCCCCCAACTGCTACAAATAAAATTAGAGCATTTGTCTTAAGACAAAATTAAGAGAAAAGAACATTGTATCATTTGAAAATCAGATTACTAAAACATCAAGTCTAGATAATTAAATCTGTACAGGTCAGGAAATAAGAAAGTTGATTTATTTCATTTTACTATTTATAGGGGCACTGTATTCTGTAATAAGACTTTAGCACTTCCTGACTTCTATTCCATCTCAACTTCAAATGAGATTTGAAATTTTTACATGTCACACCCTGATTATTTGTTAGTGGGCATAGAAGAAGGGAGAGGAAGGAAAAATAATCCTGGCATTCAAATTAACTGAGCTAGTAATTAATTGTGAAACTGGCCTCAAACCCCCTGACACCATTCTGTTGACTGCAGAGAGGGCAGTTTGGACTCAGTCATTTGTTGTGCTTTCTTTTGCCAGTAATCTATTTATTTATTTATTTATTTGTTCATTCATTCCTTTTGTTGTTTTTTTCATTCAAAACAAAAAATAACTTTTTTTTTTTTCATTTACTCATTTCCTCATTACTCAAAAGTAGCAAAATACATGATGTTACTTCTTTGGACAGAATTAAAACAAGCTTGAGTTCATGACCATGTCAAAATTGAATGCTAGAAATAAGGTAACTCTGTAGGGTTCTTAGTTTCTTGTCTTTCTGAAAGTAGTGATTTCCTATGGTTAAGAAATGCTTTGAAAGAGAAGAGTATATTATGAGCTGGTTTGCCAAAGCAGTTCAAGTTCAAAAATAGAAATAACTTTACAGAGAACTAGACTGGACTAAATAGAAGCCCGGGGCAAACCATGTTTTGGTTGCCTGTCTCTCCTTGTGGGTGGATACTGTGAAGGTAGGTCGTGGTGTGTGCACAGAGCTTCTCTTGATGATGGAGAGGGTGGAGAAGAGCCACTGGCATCCCCTGAGGCTCCCTCTAGCTTCCAGGAGTATCCAGAAGGAGCCCAAGTCACTGGCCCCTTACAGTTGTGTTGGAAGGTTCATGGCCTCTTCCTGGCTGTGTTAAGTAGTTTTAAGAGCATTTGCAGTTACTCAGCAGGAAAGCATGAGCCTAAACTCCTACTTTACATGTAAGAGGGGGCTTAAATGCCTGGGTATGCAGTGAAGCACCTGAAATGTTGTATCATCCAAGTTGCAGACAAGCAAACATCCGATCTGAATGCAGATGCCACTCCATTGTCCCCAGTGCTTCCAGACTCTCACAGGGACTCTCTGAAGTTAGAGGAAGACAGGGAAGGTATGTGACCTCATATTTCATCATGAGAGCTAATGTGCCCATCTTGCTGTGAAAACAGCCAGTGTCACAAGAGGAATGATGCATTTTCTCAAGCAACCTGGTCTGAAGGCATGACTCTGAGACTTTTTTTTTCTCATCAGGCAGGAAAGTCAAAGAAAATAACAAATGAGAGACTGGACGATGGTGTGATGGAACCGGATACTGTGGGACAAGGTGGACGCCTTTGTTTCTCTCTTAGCACGGGTAGCTGACCCGCTGCTTCTCTCTTGGGTGCTCCTTTACACTTTACTATTCACTATCGGCCAGCGGGCAACAAGAAAGTGGCCAGGGAGCAGCAGGGGTTTTGTTTTCCACTGTTTTTGAGATTGTAGAAATTGAGAGTGCACTACTCTTTTCTTGAGGTCAGTGAGCTGAGCTCCTAGGCCTCCTAACAGGGGCACCCAAGTGGGTCTGGACGCAAGCTTTTGTAATTGTGTAAGTCTTTGGCAGACTTAGAAAATCAAGTCAGCTGACCAGCTTAGAGATAAGAGCAGAGAACAGGGGCGGTCAGTATCAGTATCTCCACTCACCTGTCATCCAGTCACAATGCAAAGGTTGAAGCACTCTGAGTTAAAGGAAGCTTATCTCCATGTGTAGAATCAGAGGCCATACCTCCCTAAGCTAAACCTAGAAATGACAGTATGTGGAGAGGAGGTACACTGTCTGGGGCTCTCAGGACAGCAGCCAGGTGAAACATTCCAGATTATTATCCTCCAAGCTCAATTTGTATCTCAGTGCTATGCTGGCCAGAGAAGGCAGTGCAGAGAGAGCTGTCCTCCTGTGTGGCCCTGTCCTCCATCTTGAGTGTGAGGGGATTCTGGACCACGTGAGGCCAGAGAGTTCACACGTCAGCCCCTGGACTCTTAGTTACAGACATGGCAAACTTCCATCAATTAAACACAAGGCGTTGTGAAGGAGTCTTGAGGCTCCAGCTGTGTGGAAGGAGAAAGGCAGGGCCTATGAGAAAATGAAATTTTTCTCACCCTCCCTCCTACGTTCCAGCAAGACTAGATGTAGTAAAGCATCAAATCCAACTGTGATGAATAGCTATTCAATGGCCTGGTACTACTTTATAAATAAAGAGGATTCCCTACTTTATACATTTTACTGAGAACATTTCAAACCTAGAGACACTGCCTTCCCCCAACAAATGTCTAACCAGGCTGCTTCCAACCTGCCTGCGTGTGTTCGTGGCAGAAATTTAATTTTTATGTTATCATAAGCAAAATTTAATCAGGAGGCAAATGTTCTGCAGACTGATTTAGCTCTATTTTCTAGAGGCAGAGATATCTATTTTAGAGTGGGAGGCAACGTAGAGTCGTAGGATCCAGCACAAAGGAATCAGAGGCCTCATCCGGGTCTTGACTCTGCTCAGTGACTCAAGAAACCCAACCTCTGAATTTTCGGTTTCTCATCTGTGAAATGATGCCACATAGACTAGTGGGAAAAAAGAGAGCCAAAGACTAAGAACTGAGTATCTGGAGGCAAGTTGCTTACTATAACTTAAGTCACCCTTTGCTGAGAAACTCTTTTAAAAATTATTTTCTTGTTCCTTTTGTTTTTACTTTTACCACCTCTGAAACTGATATGAATCTCACAATCAGCAGCATATCAAAGTTTACTGACATTATCTTGTGCCTCCCCTAACAATTCATAAAATAACGATGTGTCTGATAATTGGTTCTTTTTAGATGTGATGAAATGAGGTCATGTTTCTGCTCTAAGTTTGTCTATCTGAAAATGAAGCAAGTGGGCTACACGGATTCTCAGGTCTCCTTCTGCTCTGAGGTTCTGAGTTCTGCTTTGCTGAATTGTACAGTGCCTTGCCTTCTTGCACTTCTGGGATTAATAAGGAGATGGTTTAATTTCTTTTACTGTTTTATTTTAAAGATGTAGGGTGCAATTCAGGATTAGGTATACAAGTGGCCATCATACAGGTAAAGTTTGGGCCTCCTTTTGGTCCCCATTTTGCCTGGTTTGTGACCAGGTACACTTATTGATGCTGTGTCCCCCCCACCCACACCCTGGCAATATTCTGCTACTGCCAATTTCTTTCTTATAGTATTATGGTAAATGTTCAGGGTCTGCTTATGAGTGAGAACATGTAGTACTCAGTTCTTTGTTTCTGTGATAGATCACTAAGTATGATAAACCCTAAATCCATCCAAGTTGCTACAAAGTCAATATGTTTGTCCTTCTTTATGACTGTATAATATTCCATTGTGTATATGTACCACAGTTTTTAATCCAGTCCAGTTTCAATGGGCAACACGTTGGTATGTTTTTGCTATTGTGAATAGTGCTGCAATAAACATGCGTGAGCAGTCATCTTGGAGCTGGCTTAACTTCTCTGTGACCCTTTTTGTGATACTGATATCCCAACCTAGTCTTGGTTCCTCTTTCCAGAAGAAAGTGTCAAGGTTTCCAAGAAGTTCAAGGTATTGGAACACACGCTTCCTGCTACACCAATTAGCTAGATGGTGACCGCCTCTACCAAGGCCAGAGGGCATCTTATATGGCCACAAGCATATTGATTTTAAGTTACATGTACTTTTTTTATTTACATAAAGCTCCTTGAGGTTACTGGCAGTGCGGGTGTGGCTGGAGGTGTGCAAAGGTAAGCAAGGATATTGGCAACATGGGTGCCCTGTCTCTGAGCAGGACAAGAGTGAAAACACTGAGATTCCTAAGTCATACTCAGTGGAGCAAGGCTGCCCAACATCCCTCTCATGAGACTACAGAGACAGAGGGAACAAGAGCTGCAGACAGGGCCATGCAACACTGCCGCTGTCTGAGCACCTGCCAGATCTTAACCTGCTGGTGAGGATTCCTGATTTTTGTCCTAACATCAGATTTATTCTGGGGTTTTTGTTTCGTTTTGTTTTTGTTTGATTTTTACAATGTAAAAACAAAATGCCTATGGCAGTACTTCCTTTCTAATCATATTCATTCACTTGATTTTGAAATGTCTGTGTTTCTTTCAGAATTCTTTCACGTAGCATTGAGTTTTGTGTATGTGTATATTTCATAACAATAAGATAGCTTCAGAAAGAAGCGCACATCTAGGTGTAAACCTTTCTGAAAGTTTTGCCTTTTTGAACATCTACAGATGATTTTGAATGTTCTCAGAAATACTGTCTTTCCTTGCAACTCTTTGGTAGTATTATATGAGTTTTGACATTCTGCTGCAAATAGCTTCTCGGAATCAAGAGTTATATTTGGGAGACTTGTCTTTGCTTTCACACCCTAATGAAAATTCTTCTGATAAATATGCAAAGTATCACTCCACAATTTCTTATTATGATGCACAAAGACCCTGAGAAAATAACATAGGCTCAATCTGAATCCATTAACAGGCCGCTCTCTGAATTTTTGGATTATTTTGTTTTAAGTGTTAAGTCCTTGATGGTGTAATCTCCTTGTAGGTGGCTCCTGTGTTTCCAAGTAGTGAGGTGAAATGAAGATTCACAGTTTGGGACAGGGGCTCAAGGACTACCAGCAATCTGGTACAGTGTAGTGGAGAAGACATGGGCTTTCTTTTAAGCGTATGACAGTTAAAAGCATTGGCTTTGCCCCAGGCTACCAGATGATCTTTAGTTCTCTGAGTTTCATTTTCTGCATTTTTAAATAATGAGGCAATCACACTTCACCATGTTATTCTGAAGATTTAAACAAAATCATATGAGAATGTACCTTCTATAGCCCCGTCACACAGGAGGCATTTAAATGTCCTCATGCTTCACATAGCCATTTTGCTTTTAGGAACATTGTTAAATATTTTTGTTGGTTTCAGTTTTAAGTTTTGCTTTTGTTTTTCAATCAGCAAGATGTAAAACTGCATGCCTTCACAGAGGTACTCATTGCATGCAGCATAAACTTGAAATGGAAAAATTAGTGAAATCTGTCATCTAGGCAGTACTGGAGAATATATACGAATATATAAGAGCACAAAAAATATTTTGTCCAATAAATATAAACAAATTTCCAAAATGTTTTTAAAAATAAATAGTCTCAACATATAAAATAATTCTATTTCCTAAAAGTACTTTTATTTCTCTCATAAAGATCTCAGCATCTTGGAAACTGCCAAGGACTCCTCCCCTACTTATATTATATGGGAGGGGTTCCGGGAGAGAGAGAGAGAGACAGAGACAGACACAGAGAGACAGAGAGGAGACAAAAGGAGAGAGAGAGAGAGAGAGAGATTATGAAGAGTTGGCTCATATGAGCATGGAGGATGGAAGTCCCACCCATCTGCCATATGCAAACTGGAGATTCAAGAAAGCCAGTGGCATAATTCAATCTGAGTCTGAAGGCCTGAGAATCAGGGGAGCCAATGGTGTAACTTAGTCTGAAGACCAGGAAATTGAGATGAGATGTCTCACATGAAGCAGGGAGGTAGAAATAAAGGGCAAATTTCTTTCTCCTCTGCCTTTTGTTCCATTCAGGATCTCAGTAGATTGCACAATGCACACCCACTTAGGGAGGGCAATCTACTTTACTACTTTTACCGAGTCTACCAGTTCAAGTGCTACCCAAAAATAACTTTAAATCTGGGCACCTTGCAGTTGAGTCAACTTGACACATAACATTAACTGTCACAGATCTTCAGCTCTCCACTGATGTAACAAAGATTCTCTGGCAGGATAGGCCACTGGGAATTTGAATATCATGCAAGAGAAGATTTGTCCAGTCTTTTAGAATTCCATATGTATGCCAGTGTGATTCCGCTCCTGAAGCTCAGGCAGCAAGGAGACATATAAGGACTTTACTCCAAAAATATGAACCTATCAGAATTTTGCTATGGTTTGTTAACTTACAATGTGGAAGTGATTGTAGTCATAGTAGAGAAAGGAGAAGGCGAAAGCTAATGCTATTGTGACCTCATTAAATTTGGCCACCTGAAAGAATGGCTTTCAGGGGAAGTACTGTGAACTGAACTGTGTTCCCTCAAAATTCATATGTTGAAACCCTTAACCCATAATATCATGGTATTTGGAGACAGAGTCTTTAGGAAATAATTAGGTTTAGAAGAGGCCATGAGGTGGGTCCTCATAATAGGATTAGTGCCCTTCTAAGAATAAACACCAGAGAGCTTTCTCTCTATATCTCCCCATCATGTGAGGACACAGTCACAAGACAGACATCGGCAAAACCGGAAGAGATCTTTCACCAGAGCCTAGCCATGTGGCATGCTGATCTCAATCTCCAACTTTCAGCCTTCAGAAATATGGGAAAATACATTTCTGTTATTTAAGCTGGCCAGTCTGTGGTATTTTGCTATCGCATCTCAAGGTGAATAATTCAGGCTGCACTGGACACTGTAACTGCCCTGCCACCTAACCCTACCATGTCTGAGATTCTGCCCAGCGCGGCCCTCCCCTGAAAACTGATGCTAACACTGCATGTCCATTGAAAGATAATTTGCACATTTCCCCTTACAGCTAACTTTTGAATGTCAGTGCAGTCTCTGCAAAGCTAAAACAGGCAGACTGTGGCATCCATTTTTGAAAGATTGCAGTGCCTGTTAGGTATGTTACATTCTGATGTATCCTTTTTTTTTTTTTTTTTTGAGTCAGAGTCTCACTCTGTAATCCAGGCTGGAGTGCAGTGGCACATTCAAAGCCACCACTGGCAGCCTCAACCTGCTGGGCTCAGACAATCCTTCAGCCTCAGCCTTCAAAGTAGCTAGAACTACAGGCACACTACCATACCCAGCTTATTTTTTGATTTATTTTAGAGACGAGATCTCACCAAGTTGCCCAGACTGGTCTCGAACCCCTGAGTTCAGGCAATCCTTTTGCCTCGGCCTCCCAAAGTGTTGGAATTACAGGCTTGTGCCACCACGCCTGACCGATGTCTCACATTTTTTAAAAAGCATCTTTAGTCTAGCTTTAGAGTTAAATGAGATCTAATTAGACATAACCAGACAATGAAGTTCATGAGAGTTTTGAATTTTCAAGTCATATAAGATTGTAACTTTTTTTCCTGGAAAACAAAACAAAACATAAGATGTGACACTCTACCCTGAAGTATTTCAGTGATCTCAAATTCCCTGATCAACTTTGTGAGTTTTGAGTAGTTGAAAGATAAAATTGGGGCTGTGAATTTTTTTAAAAGGGAATATTTCTTGCTAGCTTTTGATATTTCTCAGAAATTTTACAGGAATATACCAGAGAAGTTTGTAAAACACTTGTATTGAGTGTCGTTTGACTACATTTGTTGTATTAATTACATTAATATGGTTAGGAGAGATACGTACCTTAATAGTTCAGCAACCTCTGTATAATCATATAGTTAACTTTTACAATGGCTTGAGTATAATTTTCTTCTTTTAAATGAGTTTTGCATTATTATAGTTATAATACATAGATATTATAGAAATAAAGTTTAGACAAAGTTTTATTTTATTATTTTTTATTTTTTAATATAATCAATATTTTTTTATTATGCTACTGTAAGGTACAGTTAAGGGTTAGGTATACAAATATGTTTTGTTCAGGCACCATTATTGATAAGAGGTGTTTCCCCGTCCCCAAACAGATATTTACTACCATTAATCCCATCTCCCTCCCCCCATAGTTTCCCACTACTGTCAGTAATTTACTTATAGTATTACATTGAATGTTCAAGGTTCACTATATGAGTGAGAACATGTGATACTCAGATCTTTGTTTCTGTGAGAGGTCACTCAGTATTATAGACTCTAGTTCCATCCAGGTTGCTGCGAAATTCATGATTTTGTTCTTTTTTATGGCTGCGTAATATTCCATCATCTATATGTACCACATTTTTTTAATCCAGTCCTCTTTTGATGGGCAGCATGGTTGCTTCCAGGTTCTTGCTATTGTGAACAATGCTGTGATAAGCATACGTGTGCAGGTATCTTTTTAATAGAGTGATTTGAGTTCTTCAGGATATATTCCCAGCAGGGGGATTGTGGGGTCATATGGGAGGTTGATATTTAGAGCTTTTAGGAATTGCCACACTGCTTTCCACACAGGTTACACTAGTTTACACTCCCACCAACAGTGTAGAAGTGTTCCCTTTTCACCATGCCCTCTCCAGCAGCTGTTATTTTTTGAGTTATTGATAATTGCCATTCTGACTGGAGTTACGTGGTATCTCAGTGTGGTTTTGATTTGCATCTCCCTGATGATTAGTGAGGTTGAACATTTCTTCATGTGTCTGTTGGCTGCTCGGATGTCTTCCTTTGTGAATTGTCCGTTCATATCTTTTGCCCATTTTATAATGGGGTTGTTTGTTTTTTTCTTTTCAGCACGTTTGAGTTCCTTGTAGATCCAAGATGTTAAACCTTTGTCAGACCTGGTGTTGGCAAATACTTTTCCCAATCTGTAGGCTGTCTCCCTGTTCTCTTGATGGTTTCTTTGACTTTGCAGAAGCTTGTCAGTTTAATAAGGTCCCACTTGTCTATCTTCTCTCTATGACCTGTGGGTTTCAGGTTTTGTTCAGTAATTGGATGCCAGTTCCGATTTCCATGAGGGTATGTCCTTCATTTTCTAAGGTTTTTATGGTTTGAGGTTTTACATTTAGGTCTCTGATCCATTTGGAGTTAATTTTTGTGTATGGGGATAGGTAGGGGTCCTGTTTCAGTCTTCTGCATGTGGTCAGCCAGTTTTCCCAGCACCATTTACTGAATAGGTTCTCCTCTCCCCAGTGGTAGGTGGGGGAGGCTTTGTTGAAGATGAGTTGGTTGAGAAATTGAGGTTTTGCTTCTGGAATCTCAATTCTATTCCATTGATCTATATGCCTGTTCCTATACCAATACCAAGCTGTTTTGATGATTGTAGCTTTATAGTAAAGTTTGAAGTCTGGTACTGTGATACTACCTGCTTTGCTTTTTTTGCCGAGGATTGTTCTGGCTATTCTTGGTCGTTTGTGTTTCCATATGAATTCCTGTATTGTTTTTTCTAGGTCTGAGAAGAATGTTGCTGGTAATCTGATGGGTATTGCATTGAATTTATAGATTGCCTTAGGTAGGATGGACATCTTCACAATGTTGATTCTTCCAATCCATGAGCATGAGATATTTTTCCACTTATTTGTGAAGTCCTAAAAGATAAACAATTTCAATCAAGAGTAACCTACCCAGCCAAGTTAAGCTTCATCAGCGAGGGAGAATTAAAATCTTTCCCATATATCCAATCTCTAAGAACTTACACTGCCACCAAACCACCTCTACATAAAACACTTAAGAAAGTACTAAACACAGAAGAAAAGGGAAAAAAGAACAACCTTCTTCACAAGAATACAGGAGAAAGAATAAAATACACACGAACCAACCCCCAAACCAAAAGAAAGACAAAAAAACCAAGTGGAAAAGCAACTCTATAAGAACTCCATGATAGGGATGAACTCTCACGTTTCAATAATTAGCCTGAATGTGAATGGACTAAAGGCACCCCTGAAAAGACATAGAATGGCAAAATGGATAAAATATCACCAGGCAACAATATACTGCCTTCAAGAGACCCATATCACTAGAAAAGACATACACAGATTCAAAGTAAGAGGATGGGAAACAAATTTTCAGGCAAATGGAACACTAAAGAAAGGAGGAGTCGCGATCCTAATTTCAGACAAAATGCCATTTAAGCTATCAAAAATGTAAAAAGATACAGAGGGCCACTACATAATGATAAAAGGTTCACTCCACCCACAAAAATATCTATCTTAAACATATATGCACCCAACATAGGTGCACCAACTTTCATAAAGCAACTTCTAGGAAAACTGAAGAAAGATATTGACTCTAACACCATCATAATTGGCGACTTTAATACTCCACTCACAACCCTAGACAGATCATCAGGATAAAGTTTTTAAAATAACAATTTCTTCTTCCTACCACCCAAAGTGGTGACTGTTCAACCTTAGTTCTTGAATGTATTTTTTAAAATGAAGTTGCTGATACTTCATATTCCAGTTTAAGCCTTGCCACCATCGGTGAATATGAATTTACTTTGGAGGCAGTGGCCCTGGCTTTCCAGGGTAACTTTCAGAAACAATTTCCTTCAGGAATATTTTCTGAGAAGTTTAAACTTTAAAAGAAAAAATTAGAAAGGAATTTCCCCCCAGTGATATACCTGGATTAAGTTGCTATTATTCCAAGACACATACATTTCAGTTCTAACTTTTATTAAACAGAAAATCGTTATCACTCTTGAGTCAATCAGTTCCATATTCTGGTCCCATAAAGGACACTTGCTAGTTTTGTGAAACGTTTTCTACTACTTTTCCATTGACACTGTAAGAGGAAAGAAATCGGATCCCCACTGCCTTACCTCATCACTGACACTATATAAAAAATAATGTTCCAGGGTCCAGATACCACTGGACAACTCAGTACCTTATACCAAGTTAGGGGGAAAGTTAGAGGACATAATTATAGTTAAGACCCAAGACAGGTTAATCAAGAGTGTTCATCTGACCCACCCATAGCATACAATGAAGACCACTGAAGATTTCAGGACATACTAGACTGTGGTGGCTTTGGTCACTGAATTTGTTCTGTGTGAATAGGTTTTTCAGAAAACTAAAATCACTATTGTTAATGGGAGGGATTTTGAAAATCTTAACTCAAAACTATTTTTGGGAAAAAAAATATTTTCATTGTGTATTTTTCTGGCATGATATAAAACAGAGTGTGCATTATTCTTGCATCCCTAGATGACTCAAGGTCATTGTGACAGAACCTCAGTGATGCAGTGAGGTTGTGGACGCTGGGCCTGTGGAGAGTGCCACCGGTGCCAGACTCTCCCTCCCGTCCTGATAGATGGCACTACTGGTCACCACAGCTGTACCTGATCTGTGTCATTCCTGTCAGCGTGTCTTCTGCAGCCCACAGCTCTCTTCCATCAGCTTTTTCTTCCTCCCTTCATTGACTTCTTTATTTCACTTCTTTCCTTTCTTTGTTTCTTAGATGTGGCCCTGGAGAGTTTGCCTTTTTACCTAGAACCAGTGCCTGGACATCGAACACTCAATTATTAGTTCTCTCCACCTTCCTTTTCCACCTTACTCCTTCATCTTCCAGCTCAGCAGTCCTCCGAGACTTCTTGTCTTTATGTCACTAATGTCTGCTTGGTAGTTTTTTGTTTGTTTTTGTCTTTTGTTTTAATTGGAGATATTGGTCTTGCTATGTTGCTCAGGCTGGACTGTAACTCCTGGGTTCAATCAATCCTCCTGACACAGCCTCTCAACTTGCTGGGACTACAGATACACCACTACACCTGGCATTCTTGACTGTTTTTGTCATCTTTCTTCTCAGAGACTGTCTGGATCATAAAGAGTTAACCAGTTAGTATGACAGTGTCTCCTGTCCTATGTGGAAAAACCATCATGATGTCGCCTGGAAATACTAAAGGGAACTGTATTCCCCTCTGAGTTCCACACCAACCACATGCTAGTTGAAAAATAGTGGTTTAAGTATGGAAAACCTCCTTATATTATACTGTAGCAAAGCCGTACTTAACTAAACAGTAACTTAATGACCTGGAGCAGGGTTTCGTGATTTTTTTTAACGCCTTGACTCACATAGAAAATGCTAATATTTTATTTGCACATCACACTGGAGTAGACAGATAAGAATGAGCATCTACCCTGAAGGCTTAGGAATTCAATGTCAACACACGTACCTGTAATCTATTCTTGGCACCAGGTTGGGAAGCCTGACGTGAAGAATTGTCCTGGTTCCAGAGAAACAGAATTCACTTATAGGAATGGAAAGAGCTAGTTATTGTGCATTATGTGTGTACCAGAAAATTCTCCATTATATAAGAACATTATTTGGAATACCAACAGAGTTCCCTTAGTCTTAGAGATTAACAAAATAAAAGGTATTAAGTGTAAGAATAGCTCATGTTTTCTTGAATTTTCATTAATATAATACACACTGCTTTAAGTATTTTGCATGACTGTCTGGAAAGAACCCCAGTCTCATAAGAGTTGGGGTCAAATCCAGCCCTCAGTCTATTTTGTCAACCTGTAAATTAAAAATGTTTTTTGTTTAACCTGTAAATTAAAAATGGCCTTTTGTATTTTTAAAAGATTGTTAAAGGAAAAAATACACCAAGAAAAGTATGCAGTAGAGACTGTGTGTGGCCCCAAAGCTTAAAATGTCCCATCTGGCCCTTTAGAGAAAATGTTTGCCGAGTCTTGTCACAGAGGATAGCAGGGAGTGACAAGACACCAAAAAAGACACAAAGGGCATGAGTAAGCAAGCAGGAAGGCTGACTTGCTGCAGCTCCATAGATTCCAAAAATAGACCATGAGATTCAATGGATCCTAGCAAGACAGTTTTTATTTACAGCAGAGAAAACAGCAGAAGCACCCCATGGCAGTGCCAGTTTCTCTGCTACTATATCCCACACAACACTAAGGGGGCTATGCAGGCAGTTGTGCTGCCACTGAGGAATCTAGGACCACGAACTCAGCACCTTTTATAAGGGAGTTCACCTTGCAGGTTCACAAGCAGGCTACTTGGAGTAGCAAGCTTACCCAAGCTGGACACATCAAAACAGGCTCTTTCCCCTGGGAAGTTAGCAGTCATATGGCCGTCTCTCTTTGTCATTGTGACCTACTTAATTGGCTACATGACTAGCTGTGGAGATGGCTCAGCATCACAGGACAGTTAGGCCCTGCAGTTTTGCACACTCAGCAGGGAAAGGTACAGACACTTGGGCCCATGGCGGACTGCCTTTTCCAACAATTGGTTGTCCATTTCATCCTTACCACAATCCTATGAAGGAGGTATTACTATTAATGCATTTTGCAGTGGCATAAACTGAGGCCCAGAGAAAGGAAAGTAACCAGGCAACTTGCTTAAAATCAAAAGCCATTTGCCCAAGGTCAAAAGTCACTTGCCCAAGGTTGCATAGCTATGAGATGGTCAGCAGCGATTTAACCCTGATGTGTCTGAATCAACTGCCTCATTTCATTCAGCAGGAAGTCAAGAACTACAAGGATTAAACTTAAATTATGTACCTGAGAAAATAATTGATTGTCTTGCTTTCTTTTTTTAATAACAATAATGGTGAGAAATGGCATTTTGACAAAGCATAGGGCCTTAGGTGCATAATAATCCATTTTAAGATTTATGCACATTTAAATACTAGCAAAAGCTTGCCAAAATCTTTCATGATAAAAAATGGATTTGGCTAGATTTTACTTTTGCCAATTGTTTGGAAAAGTTTCCTTTGCAATATGAAAGGCAAAACACAGATTTAATTATCTTTCTCTAGCTAATGTTTGAACTGCCTACTTACTCTAAAAGTACTAATTGCAGATATTATGAACAGTGGCAGTTTGCAATAAAATATATCCTCATGATTTAACCAGGCCCATTAATTACATGAATTCCCAGATGTCTTCCTCCAAATTCTTTGCATTATTCTCATTACATTTCCACAAGCTACTGATTTATACGGATGTTATAGAAACAGGTGCAGGGATGCACTGTGCATGTGTATGTCTGTGTGAAAAACGAACACAAACTGCAGAAGAGATTGCTGGAGTCGGGAATGTGGGCCTATACATGTGAAGCCCAAGGGCAATGCTAGGTCCAACACGAGGAGGTGGAATGAGGTGGGCAGGACTGTTGTAGGAAGTTTGGGATTGTAGGTAACCGCAACTGTTTAAGCAAAGGAGAAAGAATTTCATGAAAGAAATTGGTCTTCCCTATAACATCTATGGGAAGGAAGTTCAGACAAGTCTTAGGCAAGACCAGGAAATCTCTCACTAAGGAAGTCAGTGGGCTCTTCTCTTTGGGACCATGCAGCTCCTCACACCAGCTCTGCTGCTCCAGGGCTATAGAATGCCAGGGTTAAAAGCTGGCCTCTGGAGTCAGATTCTGAGATCCACATCCTGCTGTGTGGCTTCTATTAGTCGGTCTTTCTTTGTCTCAGTTTTCTTGACTGTAAGCACTTGAGTTTAACTGAGTTTTTTAAGAATTAGATGAGACAGGACCTAATACATAATTAAACCTTCAGGATTATTTGTGCTTCTCTTTCATATCTGCTTCATTCTTTTCCATCTGCAAATTAACTTTCCCTTCTTTACACACATGGGAGGATGTCTTTCAATGGAAACATTAATAGTTGTGGGAGGAAGAAATCCAATCAGTCCAGCTCGGGTAAAGTGTCTGCTTCTTGTCCAAACAGCCGTGAATAGAGGACATTATCACAGGGTTAAGGTATAACCACAGGGACTCATTTTCTTGTTACTTAAGGGTGTGAGAAAAGAAGAGACATAGCACTTTCATAATACATTTTAATTCATTGTAGATATTCATAGTTATAAATGAGCAATATTGAATGCTTATCTATAAACTAGTTATGTTAAGGAAAGATGTGTGTAAATCAATTCTTATTTTAAATGGTATCTAAGAAGATCTTATTTTAAATGGTAAAATTATTTATAAAGATGTGTATTAAAATGGAAACAACAGATACACTAAATATTCATTTTGTATATTAAAAATTAAAACATTCAGGATATTATTTAAGACAGGTATGTCAAAGTCAAGAGATGAAATTATGAAGTTTTAAAGGTTGCCACTCAATTACCTTGATCTCTTTTAAAGAAACTAAACTCCATAGATTCTGTGTTGTTTATGGTGTCTTCTCTTTTTTTTGTTGTTTGTTTGTTTTTGAGTTGGAGTCTCACTCTGTCGCCCAGACTGGAGTGCAGTGGCCGCTCCCGGCCACCGCAGCCTCGACCTGCTGGGCTCCGGCGATCCTTCCGCCTCAGCCTTCCAAGTAGCCTGAATTACAGGCATGCTCTACCATGCCCGGCTGATTTTTTGATTTATTGTAGAGATGAGGTCTCGCTGCCCAGGCGGGTCTCAAACCCGCGGGCTCAGGCAATCTGCTCACCTCAGCCTCCCAAAGGCACGGGATTACAGGCTGAGCCCCCTAGCCCGGCTTCTTTTTTTTTTTTTTTTGAGTTGGAGTCTCACTCCCGGCTCCCTGGCCACTGCAGCCTCGACTTGCTGGGCTCCGACGATCCTTCTGCCTCAGCCTTCCAAGTAGCCATAATTACAGGCATGCACTACCATGCCCCGCTTATTTTTTTATTTATTGTAGAGATGAGGTCTCACCAAGTTGCCTAGGTGGGTCTCGAACCCACAGGCTCAGGCAATCCACTCACCTCAGCCTCCCAAAGCACGGGATTACAAGCTGAGCCACTGATATGGTGTTTTCTTATGGCTGATCAATAAGGATAGAATTCCGTTCTGCTTTGAAAGGATTAAAGTCAAATATAAAGTCAGCATCTACCTCCTCTGGGGATCTTAAATGATCTGCATTCTCCTTTCAATTATCTGAGGCATAAGCAGATAGGTTATCAGTATTCTTCTGACTCTTGTTTGCATTATTTCATTGATTCAGAAAATAATCTTTTTCTGTTCAATTAAGTATTTACTGTGTGTATTGAGAGGCCCTGGGCTAGGTTCTGTGAGTGAAGTCAGGAGGGGTGAGATGTGCTCTGTTCCCTTGAGGACTTCATTATGGGAAATGTCTCATTTGTGCAACTGTGGGGGAAATGGTCATGTATGCAGTGGACACATTTACACAACTATGGTAGAGATGGCTGTATATACAGTGGATACATTGTGTTCAATAATAATTTGGGAGATTACAGTATATGCAGTGGACACATTTATATAACTGTGGGAGATGGACATGTACACAAGTGGATAATTTACATGACTGTGGGAGAGATGGCCATGGGCACTGCATACATATTTACACAGTGGTGGGAGAAATAGCTGTACATACAGTGCACATATTTTTATAACTATGGGAGAGATGGTTATGTTTAAAGTGGACACATTTACACAAGTGTAGGAGAGATATCAGTGTATATAGTAGACACATTTACAAGTGGTGGGAGAGATGGCAGGTTTGCAGTGTACATACTTACAGTACTATGTAAATATGAGAGAGAATACTATTTTGGGGAGAGATGAAACAGGTGGGAGAAATGACCATACTTCAATAAGCTTTTTAGCATGGAACTTTCCACATCATGAGCGCTCACTTAGTTCTTGTTGAATGAATAAACTAATTGCTACATTAAGGCAGGATGAAAAAAGTGCTATTGGACAAGTACAAAATATTATGAAAGTATGAAGGAGAGTCACTCATTCATTAAATAAATATGTCTTGTAAGTCTACTATGTGCCAGGCACTGTTTTTAGCATAAATGCATGACTATTGCTTCTGGTTAAAAACTTTAAGAAAATAACATAAAGGGGTTGACATGTGAGCTAGACCTTAAAGTTCAGACTTAAACAATGAGCCTGAGTCCAAAAATGGGCCTGAGAGAATTATGAGATAAAAGTTCAGTTTGGCTGGAAATGTTAGCTATGGAGTATACCACAATGGCTAAGATTGCACAGGTCGTATAAGTCAAAATCACTGAGGAAAGGGATTTTAGTGCTGAGGTCTTATTTGGACTTAGTTTTGTAGAATGGGAAGCTGTTGAAATGTTTGAAGTCCTGTAAGCAGGTCATCTTTGACGGAGTTCAAGGATAGAGAGAAAACCAAACAAAGTATTTTTTTCTACTTTCTCACCTTTCAATACAACACAGCACCTCTGTCACCAAAATGTGTGGGGATTTCTCCCCATTAGCAACCAAGTCTTTAGAAGATTCTTTAGTAGACACCAGTTGGGTGTTCTCCAATTCAATTCAATTCTGACAATATCTGCCTGAAGATAGCATCAGATCCCATGGGTTAAAGATTCAGTCCCACAAGACTGCCCCTCATTTGAGATGCCACTCTTTAGAAGTGGATTGTCACCTATGCTTCTGATCTATTGGTTATAAATTGGAATTCCAACAACCCCCTACTCTGGGCTTGGTTAATTTGCTGAAGCAGTTCACAGAACCCAGGGAAATACCTGCATTTATCTGTTGATGATAAAGAATATTATAAAGGTTACAAATGAACAGCCAGATGAAGAAATGAATAAGGTAAGGTACGTGAGAAGGGACGGAAAGCTTCCATGCCCTCTCTGGGCAACCACCCTCCAGGAACCTCCACATGTTCAGTTATCAGGAAACTCTCCAAACCTGTTCCTCTTGAATTTTATGGATGCTTCATTACATAGGTATCATTGATTAAATCACTAGCCACTGGTGATTGACTCAACCCTCTGCCCCTCTCCTCATCCTGAGGTTTTGGGGTGGTTGAAAGTTTCAATCCTCTAATCCTGCCTTGGTCATTCTGACTATTATCTAGAGTCACCAGCCACCAGCCAACTCATTAGCATACAAAAGACACTTTTATCATGCCAGAAATTCTAAGGGTTTAGGAGCTTTATGTCAGGAAATGGGATAAAGTCCAAATATATATTTAACAATATCTCCAGAGGTATTCACCTGGCAATGCTGTGTAGTTTGGACTGGTGTTGCTAGCAATCATGACATCAGGAATGAGGTCTTGCAGCAAGGGAATGATAATGAGAATGTAGAGAAAAAGATGAATATGAAAAACACCAGAGAGTTAAAATCCAATATATAAGGGAGACATCCACATGTAAAACTGTTGTAACTAGAGAACACAATCAAGGATAGTAAGAGACCAAGGTGTCAAAGATGACTCTTAAGCCTCAAGTATACCAGCACAGGAGATTGACAACACCACTAATGAAAATAGGGAGCAAAGGGGAAGGATCTGATTGGCAGGGAAGATGAATTTGGGTATTCTGGGCTTGAAGTGAGAAAAGAGCATGTATATGTACATGGTAGCACACCTACTGCACAGGGTTTTTAATTTAAGCAAGGAAGGCCTGAGAGCAACTACAACAGATTCTGGAAGTAATGACTTTCACTTATTAGATAGTAATTTTATGAATATCTTCATCTACAAAATCAGCATTTCCAGCTGGGAAGAGGAATATTACAACCACAGTATAAATAGGGATTAGGGAGCTCCTCTAAAATACCATTGGCCTCAGCACAACACAGAACTGACCAGAGATGAAACTTAGATATGCAGGAACAGTACCAGAAGCAGCAAACAGACTTCAGGCTTTATCTGTGACCCAAGAGAACAGGGAGTTAGGACCATCCAGGGAAGGTCTTGGAAAGTCACAGTTGCTGCTGAGTTGGGAAGACACTGTGAATTTCTTTAGAGAGTGGGCTGTTAGGATCAGGAAGTAGAAAGTTGGCCACAGTAATGGGTGTCAATTGAGCATAGTAAATTAGGATAATCAGAATAATTTTGTCAGATGGAAAATTTTTTTTGCCTGAGTTCACCTTTAAAATGCTATATTTGGCATATAAATGTCCATTTGAGGCCTCTGGTGTTGTAAAGTTGCCAGTCAGTACTTGACAACGAATAGCTGAAGCTATCAGGTGACATTGCAAAGGGGACTCCTATATATGGAGTGGTAAAAGGAGCAAGATATTGAGAAGACAGAGATAAGAGAAGGAACAAAGGGATACAGTATTTTGGAAGCAAAGGGAACAGACTTTACAGCCAACTCTTTCAAAAAAACAAGTAAAGAGTAATATATATTTTTAACATATGCTCAAGTAATATGCTTTTTGCCCTCCAGAAGCACTTTTTGGTGGGCATAATGGATATACAAAAAGTTTTGGGGTAAATTGTAGATTATATATGCAAATGAAACAGATTTTCACTTCTGAGCATGCTGGAGCAACAGAGACCAGATTTAACTTTCTATCTTAAACAACAGACAAAAATCAGACAAAATTTGTGAGTCAATGGTTTTCCAATATTGAACAACAGGAAATAATTTATAAGAGAAGAGAATAAAAGTGAACTTAACAATAGTCTCAGCTTGGTACCTAGACAGAAATTCTAGGCTAGAGTGCAGGGAAAAGAAACCTAGGTAGAACCAGGCAGCCTTTCTGAGTTGAGAAGCTTAAGATAGGAAAAAAGTAGGTGGAATTCCCAAGCCAGAGTATCAGAGATGACCAGAGAACTCTCCAGAACCTATAATGGACTCCTTTCAAGTCCAAAGCTGAGTGCTGATTAGTACAGGCTGAGGAACTTCTTGAAGTTGAGGATAAAATCAACATAAATAAATTGATAGAATAATTTCTGACACTACTTCAAGACTGGAAATAATTAATAGTCCCAACAATCAGAGGAGAGAAACCTTATAATACATGGAGCATTAGGCTGATTACACAAAAGGATATTTTGCCTGGAGAGAGGGCCAAATTAATAAATACTATTGTGGTCCCCACCTAACAAAACTGAAATGCAAGCCAAAATAAAAATGTTTCCAAGTAGCTTAAGTATGTCCCAAAGCAAAGTTCAAAAATAACTAAAATAATGCAAAAATTAACCTCCAACACCATAAATAGTCACAATGTCTATCACCTAATCAAAAATCACCAGGCATGTAAATAAGCAATAAAATATGAACCATAGTGAGGAAAAAAGTCAATCAATAGAGCCTGATCCAGAAATAATACAGATGATAGAATTTGTAGAAAATAATATTAAAATTATGAACATAAATATGCTCCATATGCTCAGGAAGATAGAGAAAAGCATGAGCACATTAAGAAGAGATGTGGAAGTTTTTTTTTACTTTTTTTTAAATTGTGGGGTACAATTCAGGGGTAAGTATACAAATATTCATTGTGCAGGTAGCCTTGTGGATGAGGGGTGATCCCCCTTCCCCAGGCAGATTTCAGTCCCACCCCCCCATCCCTCCCCACACCTGCAGTTTCCCTCTGCTGTCAATCCTTTTCCTATAGTATTGTGGTAGTTGCTTGAGGACCACGTATGAGTGAGAACATGTGATACTCAGTTATTTGTTTCTGTGAAAGACCACTCAGTATAATAGATTCTAATTCCATCCAACTTGCTGCAAAGTTCAGGATTTTGTTCTTCTTTATGGCTACATAATATTCCATTGTGTATATGTACCACATTTTTTTAGACAAGTCCTCTTTTGGTGGGCAGCACAGTTGATTTCATGTTCTTGCTATTGTGAACAATGCTGCAATAAACATACATGTGGAGGTATTTTTTTAGTAGAGCAATTTGAGTTCTTCCAGGTATATTCCCAGAAAGGGGATTGCGGGCTCATATGGAAGGTCAATTTTTAGAACTTTTAGGAATCGCCACACTGTTTTCCACAAAGGCAGTACTAGTTTACACTCCCACCAACAGTGTAGAAGTGTTCCCTAGAGGTTGGCCTGGCCCAGGGCAGCTCAGGGCTGGGTGGGGCAGTACACAGAAGAGTTTTTTTTTAAAGAATGCAATCATACTTCTATATAAGTAAATTACAATGTGACGTATGAAAAATTACACTGAATGGTACTAACAGAACCTAGAAATTGCATTTAAAAATTAGTAAAATTGCAGACAAAGCAATGGAATTTTTAAAAAGCAAAATCAAAATAAATAAATAAACCAACAAAATAACAATGAATTGATTGTAGGACAACTTCAAGTGAACTAATACACCTATCCTTGAAGAAGAGAAGGGTACAGAAACCACATGTGAAGACTCAGTGCCTGAAATTTGTCCAAATTTGATGAAAACTATAAATTTATAAATCCAAGAAGCTTAACAAACACAATTAAAAGAAGCATGAAAAAAACGAAATCAAGGCACATCTTAATCACATTATTCAAGTCCAATAGAAGAAGAAAGGAAGGAAGGGAAGGAGAGAGGGAAGGAGGGAAGAAAGAAAGAAAGAAAGAAAGAAAGAAAGAAAGAAAGAAGGAAGGAAGGAAGGAAGGAAGGAAGGAAGGAAGGAAGGAAGGAAGGAAGGAAGGGGGGAGAGAGAGAGAGAGAGAGAGAGAGAGAGAGAGAAAGAAAGAAAACCTTTAAATCAGCCAGAGGGGAAAAACACAATTAGAATAGAGCAACAAAGATAAGAATAACAGCAGACTTCTCATTGGAAACAATACAAGTGAGAAGACAGTGAAGCAACAGCTTTAAAAGTACTGAAGGGAAACAAATATTCAATTTAGAATTCCATACCCAACAAATACATCTTTTTTAAAAAAGGCAAACAATCTTCTTCAGACATAAAAAAATTAGCCTTCTGTCCTGCCTTTTGTCAACAACCAGGGCTGAGATTAGAGTAAGAAAAGTGAGGCACTCACTTGTTCTGACTCGAAATTTAAGGCGGGGGCGGTTAAAAACTCAGGAACTGGCTAGACATGGTAGCTCAAACCTGTAATCTCAACACTTTGGGATGCTGAGGCAGGAGGATTGCTTGAGTCCAAGGGTTTGAGATCAGCCTTGGCAAGACCAGCTTATAGTGAGACTTCATCGCTACAAAAAATTTTTTAAAAATTAGCTGGATATGATAGTGCATTTCTGTTGCCCCAGCTGCTCAGGAGTCTAAGATGGACGGATCATCTGAGCCCAGGTAGTTGAAGCTGTAGTGAGCTGCAAGTGTGTCACTGCACTCCAGCCTCTGCATCAGAGTGAGACCCTGACTCAAAAAGCCAAAACATAATTACTAATACTTTCAAGAGATGTTGATGCCTCCTTAGTCCAAAAATTAAACCACTTATCCCAAAGCAATACAAAATACCCTTAAAATGAATACCACCACTCTAGTAGATGACATTAGTTGTCATGGCATGGCCTTGAGAGGGAATTTTCCTTCATTATTTATTCTGTGATACAGCTGTATGCTTTTGTTCAGGTCATTTATGGCTGTTGAATACTGTACACTTAAATCTTTACTGTCCTTTTTTAGCCCACAAGAGACAAAACAAATCAATGAAAGCAATCAAATGATGCATAAGATTATTGCTACAATAAACTTGCAAACCAAAAATACTGGGAATATTTTACCACTAGGAAGAGAACCTTATAGGAGTTGTCATTTCCTGGTGCTCAGCTACCTGGGAGGCACACACAGTCCAAACTAGCTCTCACAGATAGAATTAAATGCATTACAAACTAAAGCAGATATTATAGGAAGCTCCTTGCAAATTTAAAAATTTAAAAACCAAAAGGGTCTACCTCAAGGTATAACTACAAAGTAAATTAAGCTTAGAGAAAAGTAACTATGACAAGACAGAGGAAATGTTTGGAATGTTAGATTAAGGATTTTGAACTTATTTGGGATCTGGAAAAGGTGGATGACGTTATAAGAGATGTCTTAAAGATTGATCTAGGAGTCATGTGCAGAGTAGAGTTAGGCAGAGGAAGAATAAAGTAAGAAGGCTTTTAAGATTTCCTCACAGGGTATGTTGGGTAAATTGTGATGAGATTATGAATAAGGGAAACAACAGTATGAGCCTGAACACCCTTAATAATAGTAATTCACATTATTTTTTATGTCTGGAACTAAGTGTTAGCATGTATTATCTATTTATTATGTATTTACTATAGAATGCATACCCTTGTTATTCTTAGCTTACACTTGGGGAAACTGAGGCACTGAAAGAGCCAGTGAGGAGCAGAGTCAGAGTTTGAATGGGGTGGTATGGGTCCAGAGTTCCACACATGCTCTACTGCCCCTCAGTTGCTCTGTATGGGCCCTATGATAGGTACTCAGAATGCCACTGTGGGAGCCAAGTACAAGAGACCCTGAGTGCATTCAGTTCTCTTCATGTCTACAACCTTGTTTCAGGGCAATGCCTTCTTGCTGCAGCAACCTTTCACTGCCTCTCTTCAGACTGGTCATGCTCCAATCAGTTCTCTACTCACACCTGGATGACCTTACAGAAGCATCAAGCTGATCACATCATCCCTTGGTTCAAAATCTTTGGGAGAAAGTTCAAAGCTCACATGGGTCCCATAAGACCCTGCATGATCTGGTCCTAGATGAGTCCTTCAGCCTTGTTTCTCGCCCCTCCCATTTTGCATTCTAGGTCCTAGACATAAGACTTCATGCTCTCTCATTTCTAGGATTTTGGACATGAAGCTCTTTAAACAAGTGCTATTCCCCCTTCTGTCCACCTCATTGTTCTTCACAGACTAATTTCTACTCATCCTTCACATCCGATTTGAAAGGTCACCTCCTTCAGACAGTTTGCTTTAACCCCCTGACTCGCATCTGCCCTAGGCTTCCCTCCTGTGTGCTTGTACAGGCTCTTGTGCCATCACTAATTATACCACATTCTAACCTCGTCCTCAATAGTTAACTCACTCCACTGCATACTAGTGCTGTGAGGGCATTGACACAGTTAATTATTTTATTCCCAACACATAGCATGGTACCTGGTACCCGGGGGGGGCTAAAAACAATGTTTTTAATTGAAGAATAAATGAGGATTGAGTTGACAGGATACAGAAAACAAAAGAGAAAAAGAAATAAAACTTTCTTCAAGTATATTAAATCTGATTAGTACAACTGGCAGACTCAGGGAGCATTTAAGAAAATTGTTTTGGAAGCAGGTGGCAGTGAATTGCTTAGTATGGGTTGACCTATTGAAATTGGTGATAAAATGTCATCCAAGGAGAAATGCCCTGTGTGTAGCTGGAATGATGGGACCAGGGCTCATTTGAAAATGAGGCTGGAGATTCAAACTGGATAATTCCTGGAGGTTGTACCACTTTTCTCTTAGAGAATTTTGCTTTTCTCAGTACTTTGTACCTAGATTGTTGTTTTATTACAGTGAAACCGAAATCAAAATATTACCAGGCATACTTCTTTCCAGATTGTGCACACAATCATAAGTAGAAAGGGGAATTAATTTCCTCTGCATCTTTCAGGACGTTTTCTTGTATTATGTTTATTATGTTTATGTTGCTTGCTTAGGTAGTGAATGAAAGGGTGGATTTCAGAGAGAGGAATTAAAGCTGAGATGCTCTTGATTCAATTACGCAGCAAATGGAAATGCTATTTCTTATCTTTCAAAGTATAATTTTGGCTTTCTAAATGTCACTATTTGATAAGGACTTAGTAAAAGGTAGATTTTTTGGATTAAGACTTGTGGATACAATTACAGCCCCACAGCCGTACCGAACTGAAGTGCTAGTGCTCCAGTCCAGAGACCTGACTCTCAGTTGATAAGTGCTTTTAGGGTGAGATGTGAATCTGCCATGTTAAAAGCTGCCTATGAGCTAGAGAGAAGGTGTATCAAATAGACCCTGCCTAAGGACATGTGGACATCCATCCTAGCCTAAAAAATGACCCACCCATTTCCTTCTGAGTAGCTATATAAGTATGTTTGTATGGGCAGAGAAAGTTCTCTTTTTATTGTTGTTGGATCATTTAGAAGAGTATGTGTGTGTGGATATTTCACCCCACTGCAAACAAAGTGATTCACTTGGTAGCCTCCATGTCTATAGGAGTAAGATCCTCTTCAAAAAGACCCAAGGGATTATTGACATAGTCTGACATAACCGAGCCCAAACCCCAGCTTTGCCTCTTGTGAGCTATTTGACTTTAGTTAGAACTTGGACAAGTGACAGGGTGATGACAGACTAAAGGGAGCCCAGAGGAGCTAGTTTGATGAGGAAAGATAAACAGATGTTCCACTCATGGACTTTGAAAATAAAGCCCAAAAAATAGAGACCTGGAATATAGGCAAGAACACAAGACTGAATATTTAGCTCTGACACATACCTTTACAATAAGGCCGTGGGGTAGGGCTGACTCTGCCTCAAATGAATCATACGTGTATGTGGAGTGTCACTGTATAGTCCCAACATTGCCAGAAGGACAGGAATATATTAAGAAAGTGGTTCATAAGGTTTAAAATAAGCAGTCTTTTTCGAATATTTTTTCTAAGCAACAACACTTATAAACTTATTCTAAATAAATATACCAGAAGCAAAAATATTCTTTGAGTTGATCAGCAGAGCCAATTTTGATACAGCTTCCGCAATTCGCCTGAGTTAGCTCATGTCGCCAGATTCTATCCTTCCAGATTGATGTGTTTAATAGCATCTGTCAGCAATGGCTGCAGAGTAGCATTTTAATAGTTCCCACACATTTTCATCAGAATATGTTGTACTCCAATAACAGTGCCAGTGACATCTCCTCAGTTGGCATTGCAGACACTTTCTTTAGCAGTGGTGGCCATGCTGCAGACATTTGAGAGATGCTGGTGGTAGCAGCAGTTGGAGGTTGCTTAACAAATGACACACTGAAGATGATGTGTGTGTGGCTTTGTGTACCCAAGTAATGATTTATGTATGTTATTTTCAGCAGAGAGGCAAACTGTCAAGAAGGAGAAAACGCTGCTTCTTTCTGGAGTAGTGAATGTGTTAGGTAACACAAGCATAAAAGAATTCAGACTTTTAGGCAAATTACACAGAAGACAAATTGGAAGGTAATTAATCACATTAAATGAGGAATCACCATGGAGTGTCTTCAAACAGCCAGTTTCCCTGGTCACTTGAGGTATTTGATTAAAATGCATTACCCACAACATCTCTTACATAAAGCATAGTTCCCATATTGATTTCAACTGATTTACTTCTTTATGAGGAACATTTTTGGAGAGGGGATTTACATCTACAAAATTAATAGGTTACCTTAACAACACCTGAACTGGCAATAAGATTTGTCCCAGCTTAGCTTCATACTATTCATGTTTTGGTGTGAGCAACAAGCATACACATGTTACTGTAACCTCCTAATGACCATGTTTCCATTCTCTAATCTTCTTTCTTCATTCAGGGAAAGAATGGATACACGGCTCCTACTCTCCTAGGATTGACTGCCTATCTTTGACAACATATCAGGGCTTGAAAAACATTCCATAAGGAAACGTAAAGGCCTCTCCTGGAGTCTGGGGATGACTCGGATCCTGCCCTAAAGTGCAGTCCCATTGACAGCCCCCACCCTCCACCCAATCCTAGTTTTGAAAATGCCCCCTCTCAGCAGTGGCCCAACTACAGCATTGAGTGTCCCTGATGGGAAAAGGGGTAACTAATCAGGGGTACCAGATTTCAAAGAGGAGAAGAAGCTTATCCAAGGAGCTATGGTCTCAAGATCCTCAAAGCCAGATGGCAACTCAAGAGCTCCAGACTTGGCCTCAGCACTGCCAATCTGGATCACTCAAGTGAGGACTAACTACATCCTCATTTAGATGGCTGTAAAGGACAGTGATCTTCTTCAGATTCTAAAACCTACATCCTGACACTGTAAGTTTTAAAACCTGTGATTTAGGAGGTAATTTGAGACACAGAAGGAACTGAAAGGCAGAAATCATAATTAATAAAAACCTTGCCTTGGTGTGGTATGTAATTGCTTAGCCATTCCTCCCTTCCAGTTTATTTGAAAACACAGATGACCTGTGTGGAGAAATATGAAGAGGAAACATGACTATTCTGATATCGGAGGACTTTATTCAGAGAAGTTCAGTGTAGGAGACATTAAGCATCAGCATACTTTAGGGAAAAGTTGAGTCGAATTGCAGTAGTCAGTAGAAAGGCTACATGAAATACAAAACAAACACATTTCCTCTTGTATGCCTCTCCCTATCATTTAGATCCCTGGATGTCCTGCTCACAGCAGGCATGCTACACATAGTTGTTAAAATGCACTTAAACAAACAAAAATCCAATACAATATTTAAAAAGTAAACCAAGTGATGTGTAAAATTTAAAAATAATAGTAGGATGCCATTCTAGTGAGTGTGTACTAGCTTATACCCAAAGCACTGATAAAGACAGGCCAGCTCATCTAAAAATAACAAAGTATGGGTCCCTGATTGTTGTGGAGTGCTGTTCTCTCTGCTTCCTCAGCCTATTGGAGACACAGCCTGATGCATGTCATATCAAGGTTCATTTTGAAAACTGCCCCAGAAATTCCTGAACTTTTTTTTTTAATGAGGTGGAAAAATACAAAACTAGCCAGGTTTTCTTTTTTTTCTGATGCGTCTGTGGATGTGGGAGGCAGCTTGGCTTTCATGGTTATCTGACAAGTCCAGCTGCCTCTTGCTTCGTTGAAGGATGTGGGAAGCACTCCATCCCTGAGGCTCACAGCTGATATGGTGATGAGTAACAATCTCCTTCTGATAGTGACTGAAAACTGCCTTTAGAAAATCATTAGCAGAGTAAAGGAGACAAGGGTCCTTGGCCCAGGTTTCAATTAGACAGAGGTCAACATAACAGCCTAATATTTATTGAGTTCTTACACTGTGTCAGGCATTGTTGTAATTTTTTTTTTTTTTTTGAGTTAGAGTCTCACTGTCACCCAGACTGGAGTGAAATGGCCGCTCCCGGCCACCGCAGCCTCTACCTGCTGGGCTCCGGCGATCCTTCCGCTCAGCCTTCCAAGTAGCTGGAACTACAGGCGCGCACTACCACACCCGGCTAATTTTTTGATTTATTGTAGAGATGAGGTCTTGCCAAGTTGTCCAGGCGGGTCTCAAACCCATGGGCTCAGGCAATCCACTCACCTTGGCCTCCCAAAGACACGGGATTACAGGCTGAGCCACCGAGCCCAGCTTGTGTCAGGCATTGTTATAAGCTCTTTAGATGGTCTATCACTGATACAGCAAGTAATAGAAAACCTGACCAACCAAGTCTTAATCCACAATATATGTATCATTTATTTAACAGGAAGTCTGAAAATGGACATTCCAGCCCTGGTCTGGTAGATCAACAGTATCTTCAAGGAGAAAGGCTCTTTCACTTTCATCATCCTTAGTGGGTTAACTTTCATCCTTGACTTCACAAGATGGCTGTCACTGTGCCGAATATCACAGCTACATAAAGACAGGAAGGAGGAGAAAAAGGGAGTTGCCAAGAGAGCTCTCCTTTCTTATATATTGCTTTTATAAGGCAGCAAAAACTTTTCCAGAAGTCTCTTAGTCTATGTTCCATATACCTCACTGCACAGAACTGGGACACTTAGATATTGCTTAGCTGCAAAGGAGGTGAAGAAGAAATAATTTAGCTTTTCTAGCCTCCATAATGAGTCAAGTAAGAAGGAGGTAAGAAATGACTGTTGGATTAGCCAAGCAACAGTATCTGCCTTACATGGACTAATAATTTAATCCTGACAATAACTCATTGAATAAAAATACTGTTGTTACCTCCAATTTGTAGATAAGGAAACAGAATAACTAAGGAGCATGTCCAAGATCACACAGTTAATAAGTGGTTTTGGCTTATTTAACCAGTGTAGGTAGCTGGATAGCATGGCGGTTAAGAGGATAAGAAATAAAGATAGACTTCCTTCTGAAGTTTGAATCCAATATGCACTACTTTCTACTTATCTGTCTTGGGGCATTATTTAACCTCTTTGTGCCTCAGTTTGCTCAGTTGTGAAATGGAAAAATCAGTAATACTTATTGTAGATTTATTGTAAATATCGAGTGACTTGATACTCATAACAAGAGTTAGAAAAGTGTTACTGAGAACACAAAGCAAGCAACTTTATTTGTGATAACTCTAAACTGAAAACACCCAAATGCTAATCATTAGTAGAATGAAAAAGAAATTGTGGTTTATTCATATCATTGAATACCATCACTCAACAAAAAATGATGAGTTAATAATCGACATAACGCAGATGAGTCTCACAGTAAATGAAAGAATCCAGACATAAAAGATGATTTTATTTATGTGAAGTTAAAATACAGACAAAACTAATCTATGGTGATGAATAAGAATAAGAGTTTCTTTGGAGAGTGATACTATGAAAGAACATGGGGGAACATTCTGGGATTCTGGAAAGGTTCTGTTTCTTGATCTGAGTGGTGGTAAAAATTAATTGAGTTGTGCACTTAAGATACATGCATTTTACTGCATATAAGTTATATTTCTCTTTTTGAATAATCTTGAATAAAAATTTTAAAAAGAATCCATGAAGCATACCCCATTCATGCTGACTGATATCTTTGGAAGAAACTCTTAGAAGAAAATGGTGGCAGAAAGAAAAAAGGGCATGCCAATACTATGGGTTATACGTCTTCTCTCAGAAAGTCCCTTGAGCCCTCTCCCCTATCAAAGGAAACATCATCTGAGTCACTTTCCCATTTGTAGAGATGTGTTAACACTGGACTCATCCCTGCCCTCTTGTGTGGCCCCTGGATGGTCAGTGGTAGACTTTGGTGGTGAAGTCAATAGGAATACAAAGCCTGACTGCAATTCATAAACATTATCCAGTAATCAAATTGCCTACTAATTTACCAATAAGAATACCAGGATGCATCTGCTTGTGATATCGCTAAGAACTGTTCTTCTAAAGGCAGAGTACCATGAAACTAATCACTTAAAGAGCTCCAGCTGTCTGCGAAACAAGCAGTCAAGGATGGTGCGATCACCTAGCTGAAGATCAAACAGGGAAAGTGGACAAAGCACATAGGTTGCAAAGGCAATGGTGCAACTGCATCAGAATAGCCTCAGTCATTTGGGCAATTCTAATCCTGGAAAACCTCCTTTCAAGGAAGAGATTCAGAATCAAAGCAAGGCAATAATATCAGCTTTGTTAGGTTACCATTGTTTCCAGAGCCACAAGGTATGAGAAATGACTTGATTATGATTTGAGCCTATGGGAGGTAATTTGAAAGGTATGCCAACTCTCCACTGGGCAAGAGCCCCTTGCATTTTACAAACACTCAAACACAAAAACTTTTTTCTTTTCAGTCCCATGATATATATATTTTTTGAAATTTCAGTAACTTATCAAGCACACAGGAGAGGGATACAGGGGTTGAACTGGCCCTCCAGGCCAGAGGGCATGACCTGCGGGCACTGGAGTGTAGGGAGGAGGTAGCCACAGCTTCAGCTCTGGGGATCCCATGACTGTCTTTGTTCAATGGTGGTCACCAACAAATCATCCAAAGCATATTCCTTCTCTCCCCTCTGCTTAGAAATGCCCAAAAGTTCTGCTAGAAAAGTGAAACACAGAGAAGGGAAATTGCCCACCAAAACTGCTTGGGAAATGTGTTCAGGTAAGTCTCCATCCTGGGTTCAGTTAGACCTAGACCCAGCTTTGGTTTGTACTGTCCAGCAGATCCCAGATCCCATTAACCTCAGGGTTACTAGATGGATGTCCTGGGATTGGGCCATAGTGTCCTGGTTACAGAACAGACTGGGCCATGGCCACATCTGAATTTGTAAGTTGTATATTTAGATATTCCCTGTGTGGGCCTTTATGTGTACTGCCTTGAGCCCCATAATTGTTGGGACTGGGCCTATGGAAGGGAAGTACCAGAAAACCTGACATTGTCCTTCAGAAAATACCCTTCCCATTACCCACTGCGTGTGCCTACATCCACCTTCAACCAGCAAGTGACAGAAGATAAGTTACTTGCCTTCTCATTTTCTTTCTCTCCTCTGCCTCACCCTGTGAAACCCCAATATGAGACCTTCAAAATTTCAGGCAGCTGTTGGCATCCTTACTCAGCACGATCTCCTGCTGGGGTCAACCATGTGGTCCCTCCAACCTAGAGGCAGTGAGTTTAGGGAGTCATTTGACTGATAAAGACAGATGTTGCTTCTGAGGAACAAAAAGAAAAATGATATATTTTTCCCCCAGGAAGTACAACATTCTTCACAAATGTTATTCTCTCATTAGTATTCCCAGCACCCGCAGAGGAGTCTGGAGATATCATTAGTACTGATTTTATGGATGGAGAAATTGAGTCATACACCAGGTCCGCAGGTTCTGATTCGGTAACTGAGAAGCACTTTCCTCTTTTTGGATGGAATTATATCTCATTTCCATAAACAAAATACTCAAGAGAATATGGTTTTTCTCCTTCATATAAGTACTTATCTTCTTAGTCACAGCTTGATGGATTCAGGGCATACATATTTTGTCTGGACATATGATAGCATTCAAACACCATATGGTTAGGCCACCCTCTAATTAGTAATGGTTTTGCAGATGTTAAATGAACCTTCTGGAACACTGGGTGTCCTTTAACAGGCCCAACTGAGACAGCATGGGGAACTAGTAGGTGGGCGCTCTCTCACTCTCTCTCTCTCTCTCTCTCTCTCTTTCTCTAATGGTTGCTTAAATTCAATCTACTCAATGTGGGATATTAAGACTAGCCTGTGTTTAGGCCAACTGATGTGTGGTCACCGTTTCAAGAGCTGGTGGCTTTGGTATGTATCATGCATAAAAAGAGGAAATTCTTGCAATCTCCAAAGTAAAAACAAGCAAACAGAAATAACAAGTCTGTTTAGAGGCCCATTCAAATCCATGTTAGCTGGTCATTTTCATGGAACTTACAGACAAATCAAAGAGAGAGTACATTGTGATCACAGCCCAACATATAAGCCAGAGAACATTTCTGCTTTGCAAAGGGTAGAAAAATCCATGTTTTCACTCGATGAAGACTTGACAAGCACTTTATTTATACCAAGCACTGAGACACAAAGGAAAAGCTAGTTTTTGTTGTTGGAATTCCCAGCTTGACAGGAGACAAGCGTGGAGAGAGATTGTGGCTCAATATAATGTGCACTGGCACTAGAGGGTTTGAAGAGCTTGGCCACATTCAGAAGAAAGGCTC
This sequence comes from Carlito syrichta, assembly GCF_000164805.1. Lineage (NCBI taxonomy): Eukaryota > Metazoa > Chordata > Mammalia > Primates > Tarsiidae > Carlito > Carlito syrichta. Next base: position 108,599 of record NW_007148959.1, on the reverse strand, counting down.
TATAAAGTTGGAAAATATTTCACAGAGGAGGAAGTTTTAGGCTTCTCAGAATGGAGATGTCAAGAGGGGAGTCATGGAACAAGGAGTCAGGGGAGGAAGAACAGCAAGTGTAAAAGCAAAGAGGCAGATGGTCACAGAATACTTCAGGAATTCACGGTGATGCAAACTGATCAGACCACGGCCACAGTCTTGTGAAGGATGTCCTGCTAGACCATAAAAGATGGTATGTGTTGTGCCAAGGAATTCAGGATTCTTCCTGAGGACAGTAAGGAGATTGTGATAGGATTAAAAGGAAGGAGAAGGGGTCATACAGTCAGATAACCTATCAAAAATCACTCTAGTGGCCCACACTAAATAATTTATTAATCCGGGCTTGGTAGCTCAGCCTGTAATCCCGCGCTTTGGGAGGCTGAGGTGAGTGGATTGCCTGAGCTTGACCTGAAATTATCTGGCTTTTAAACACTCAAACCCACGGGTTCGAGACCCGCCTGGGCAACTTGGCGAGACCTCATCTCTACAATAAATTTTAAAAATTAGCCGGGTGTGATAGCGCGCACCTATAGTTACAGCTATTTGGAAGGCTGAGGCAGAAGGATCGCCGGAGCCCAGCAGGTCGAGGCTGTGGTGGCCGGGAGCGGCCACTGCACTCCAGTCTGGGTGACAGAGTGAGACTCCAACTCAAAAAAAAAAAGAATTTATTAGAGAAGACAAACATGGGGCCAGGCTGCAAAAATACCTTGCATTTTCCTGTTCTATATCATAGAGTGTTTAAAAGCCAGATAATTTCAGGTCAAGCTTCAGCTGTACCATGCACTGGCTATGTGACCTTAGAGAAATTACTGAATTTTTCTGAGCCTCTCTTTCATCATCTGTGACACTGAGATAACAGTGGTACCTATATTATAGAGGTAGAGTCCCAGGCAGTCTGATTATCTGTATTGATCGCTTATTCTCTCCCAATCCTGGCTAAGTTCTGCCACTGGCCCAGGTTGCTACTTTTGGAATGATGCAATTATATGAGATGATACGGGTGGCTATCTTATTCTTGGTCCCATGCTTTTTGGCCTTTTGTAGCTCCTGTTAAATCTCCTGTTTTTTGATCAGTATCTTTCCCTTCACTTTCTGTATTGCTTATTCAGGGATTGGCCCTTTCTCCTTCTTCCCTGAAGAATCCAATGGAGCAGGCCCATATTGTGTGAAGGAAAGATATTAGCCACTTCGACTCTACAAAAAGAAAAAAATTAATTGTGCCTGATGGCCACACCTATAGCCCCAGCTACTCGGGAGGCTGAAGTAGAATGATTGCCTGAACCCAAGAGAGCAAGGCTGTGGTGAGCCGTTGTCATGCCACTGCACTCCAGCCTGAGTGACAGAGTGAGACTGACTCAGAAAAAAAAGTGACTGGAAGTAACTTGAAGTCAGCTTGGAATAGTGAGAAGATTGGCTTTGGAAGTTATACTGCCACATTTAGATTCCAGCACAATTTTCCTACTAGTTGTGATTTTTAACACCTTTGTGTCTGTTTTCACATTTGTTAAGTGAAGATAGTGCATTTATTGCAGGGAATTGTTTGGGGATTAGCCATAACACAGTCAAGTGCTGAGAACATACTATGTGTGCACTCAATGATTGGGTGATAAACTAAAGTAGCATAGATTTTGGGGGAGGTCCTGCTGAGGGTGGTGGTATGACTCAGCCTGAGAAAATGGTCTGTTGCCTCCGAGCCCTGCCTCACCTCTGAAGGAAAGTCTTGTTGTGGAAGGAGCCCTGGGCTCCCTTCTCTTGGATAGCAGTGATGGTGCTCTTGTTCCCAATAAAATTGGGCAGATGGGAAATAAATAAGATGATACATGCAGAATGCTCAGTACATATGTGAATACATACAGTAGATGGTCTTGTTGGCCTTTTCCGAGTCTCAGTGTGGTGGCTGTACAGAGTAACTGTTAGCAATTACTCAACATGCTGACTTTCAGCAGCCATAGTGTCTTTGCCAGAAGACCACAGGTGATGCTCTCAGCTGACTTGGCAGCAGCAGCGGAGGGCTTGACTCCATTTTGATCAAGTTTCACCAAATTTTCCAAAGCTTTGTCATATGTTTTCTCAGGTACTTGACAAGCTGAGAACTCATCAAGGGTTGATGCGCAGAGAACAAGTGAGGTGCACAGGTAATCAGGCTGCCTGGAACTTTGGCACTGGCCCAGGTTGCTGTTTATGCAGTCCAGGGAAAGGTGATAGAGCTCAGGGCACTCGCACATATTCCTGACACCCAGTAGGGTCAGGAGACACAGAAGGCAGACCTGGTGCCTTACACTGCCTTGTAACTGCTCTCAGCACTGGGAGAACTCGCCTGTGTGTTCCAGCTGCAGCCCCCACATCTTTCCTCCTAGCAAGGCAAGACACCAGGTATCAAATCAAACGCAAGCTCTTTCAAATATCAGAGAGATGTAAACTGTAATATAGGCCTTCCCTATCAAGAACAATACATGTGGAAACAAATCATCTATCCTACTAGGAATCTGCTTTTCTTCAGACCAAAAGTCTGTCAGCTATTCTGGCAATAAGAAAAAAAAAAACCTTGGACCTAACTAGACTTCAGGAAACTTACAAGGAGGAATTTGAAATTGAGGTGGCTATCATACCCTTAGACCTCACATGTGGGTGGGCTAAGTCAAAGAGATTTCCTTCCCTGGCCAGTCCCTTTCACATCGGTGGGCCTGTCCCTGACTAGGTAGGACATGCCATATCTGGCAATATCACTGTGTTTGGAAACAGTGCTCATTCACCTCTAACTGAAAAACAAATGGATTTAGTTTCTTCCTTCTATTTTCTCAAGAAAACATTAATTATTTTCGTTGAAGAAAAGTAGCTCTAATTTGGGAGGTGTATAGAGGGGACTGTATTTTTTAACCTCTTCAGCTACCCAGTCTCATATGGACTCTTCCTTGCTTATTCCCAAATGGTTGCTATAGTAAGTCTCACCAGCCTTTTTGAAGCTGGGGCCCACTGTGTCAGTAGGCATCAGAGGGCAGGAGTTCTGCTTCTGCCTCTGTCCCTACATAATTCTTTCCAGACAGTTTCTCCTCTCAGATGTATAAGGTCAGTTACATCATTTTCCTTCTCTGTGTCTGTTCCATCATCTACAAAATAAGGGGTTGTACCCACTCATCATGTAAGCCCTTTCTAGCTCTAAAATTTCTTTGAAATCCTGATAAAGTATATATTCTTACCTGTTTGACTTATTCAGTCTGGTGTTCCTGTAGAAACTCAAGTCCTCAAGTGAACAGTGACTTTGAATGTTGAAGCCCTATCCCTCAGTGTGATGATATTTGAGGATGAAGACTTTGAGAGGTAATTAGAGTCAGATGAGGTCATGAGGGTGGGGACCTCCTAATGGGATCGATGTCCCTATACAAAGAGGCTCTATATAACAGGCTGTTTCTCTTTCTGCCCACATGCTACATGAGGACACAGCTAGAAGGTGACCATCTGCAAGCTAGGAAGAGGGCCCTCACAAGAAACTGAGTCAGTCAGTACTTTGATCTTGGGCTTTCCAACCCCCAGGACTATGAGAAATTGATTTCTATTGTTTAACCCACCCAGAATATGGTCTTTATCTGAGGCATCCTGAGCAAACATCTAGAATAGTCATGATGCCTCAGCCTTGGCTATCTTCATGCTGGAAATAGATCCACCTTCATGATTCAGGGACATATGAAATATGCCATTAAATAAGGCAAAGCAGAGGTTTTTAATGCCTAGTTCAAGTGAAGATAACCAACACTGTCACACAATTTCATGCGTTGTTAGTTTGTTATGAGTAGAAATTGCCTGAACTAGACTGTAAAGTTCTTTAAATAAGTACTCAATAGATAGCCAAGGGAAATGAATGACTACTTCCAATCCTCTTTGGAAGCAGGCAGGGTAGGAGTTATAAAAGTATATTAGTACAAATTAAACATGGAATTATATGTCTCCAGCAACAAAGCCAATCATTAGAGTGTGTCATTTTTAGCAATGTAATGATTTCCATGGTACAGCTCTTAGCTCCGCTGGAAATGACAATGTGAGTGTCACCGTGAGCATCATATGTCCTAAGTGACATATTGTGAATTCTTATCCTTTCAGAGCCAACTCAAATGTCATCTCTTCTGTGACTTTCCTAAATGTTATTTGAAAATGACATTAGTATACTCCCTGGCCCTCATACAAGATTTATTAATCTGTCCTCAGAGCTCCCATTACAACTTGGTTTTGCATTTATATAGCACTCATCACATCATAGTACAGGTAGTTGGATATTCTTTCTGTCCTGCTAGATAGTGAGCTCTCTGAGGGCAAAGCTGTGGACACAGATGCTACTCAGTATAATGTCCGAATGAATGAATGAATGAATGAATGAATGAATTGGTACTCCTTTGTATATGACTGCTTCTTCATTTATCTCAGGTTTCCAAAGACTCTTTGGCTTGACTACCAGACTGAGGCTGTCTCTGCTTCCATCTGCCAGTGTAGTAGATGATGCTGTGAACAGTAGTTAAACATTGTCATTTTTTTTTTTTTTGCTCTTAGAATCTTTAATTAGCTACGATAGCTGCCAGGATGCAAAGCCAGTAAGTGCCAAAGGCCACATATGAAGATCCAGTGTATTAATATTTGTCCCAGCTGTTGTTTTGTCCATATTTCAAAACTTTCTTGATTGGTATTCATCCTGAAACTGTGGACAGCTCGTAACTGCCAAAATACCACCATTAAAGCTTGGAATATGATGTAGCCTAAGCTGGGAGGTCTGTCTCCCATTTACTAGGAAAGTAACACTCCTATAGTTTTTAGACTTTGCCAACTCCTTTAAAAAAATAAAGCCAATTACCTTGATGACAAATCCAAATGTTAAATTCAGGATAAACTCTGTAACACAGCTTTCAATCAGCTCCTGAATCTGTCGTTTGGCAGTATGGTGATGTCAGCAGATTTTATCCTGATTCTGAATGCCGCCCCACTGGTCTTTTCCTTCTTTCTCTGTACTGGCATCTGTCCAGAAGGTTCTGTTCCTTCTGAATCTTGATTATGGTTGGCTTTCACCTATACTCCACCTCCAAGGAAATCTCCCCAGGGTATGTAGGGCTAAAGAGTTAAAGACCTAACCAGACATCAGTCACAGGCATATGTCATGTTGGAATGACAGAGAGTGGGGTTAATCTTTAAGCAAGGATCTTGCCCTCAAATAGCACCAGATGGGCAGCCCTCCCTGCAGAATCCATGAGGGAGGTGACCATAACTAAGTGATATGTAGAACAGAATGAAAAGATGTTAGAGTATTCTTGAATAAAATTATTAGATTAATTTATTTTCCCATCCTTCCTTCCTCCTATAAGTACTAACTGAGCACTTACTGTAGCCCAGCACTGTCCCAGGCTCAAGGGAAACAGCAATGAATAAGACCAGGTTACTGTGCCCTCATCGACTTTACTTTCTGGTGGAAGAGAGAGATGACAAATAAGTGAATAAATGAATATGTAATTTTAGGAAGACACAACTAATATAGTAAAAAAACAAAATGACCAAGGACTATGATATTTCTTTTAAAAATTCTATAGAAATTATATAGAAGTTACCATATGATCCAGTAATGTCACTTCCAGGAATACGCCCAAAGGAATTGAAAGCAAGGACTTAAACAGATGTTTGTACACCCATGTTCATACCAGCATTATTCACAAGAGCCAAAAGGTGGAAGCAATCTAGGTATCCATTGATGGGTGAATGGTTAGGCAAAATGTGATATACACATACAGTGGAATACTATTTAGTGTTAAAAAGGAAGGAAATTTTGTCACATGCTGTCAAATGGATGAAAGATATTATGCTAAGTGAATTAAGTCAGTCATAAAAGGACAAGCATTGTATGATTCTACTTGTTTGAGGTACTTAAAGCCACCAAATTCATAGAGACAGTAGAATGCAGAGTGGTCTTTACAGAGGCTTGAGAGAGGGATACCAAGGGAGTTGTTGAATGGGCACAGAGCTAAAGTTTGGGATGATGAAAAAGTTCTGGAGATGGATAACAGTGATGGTTGAAAGTATACTTAATGCCACTTACACTTAAAAGTGGTTCAAATGGTAAACATTATATAGACTTTACCAAATTAAAAATTTCAAAAAATATTTTTTAAAAATTACAAGGGACTAGAGTAAGAAGGATTTTAGTTAGGCTTGTCTTGGAAGACGGCTAAGGAGGAGATGACATTGAGTAGAGACAGATCAAATGATAAGGACAACATGGGATGACACAGGGAAGCAATTTTGGATTTTGTTTTAAGTGTAACAAAATGGCTTGAGTTTTGGTCAGTGAAAGAACATAAGATGATTTACCCTGTAAGAGATCGTGCTGGTTGTTATGTGGAAAGCAGACTGGAAGAGAGGAAACCTGAGAGCCAGAAGACCAGTGAAGAGACTGTTGCAGTCATCTAGGCTAGTGAGACTGTGGTGACACAGGTGATATGGAAATAATGGAAGAGGTGGTGGAAAGTGACTGGATTGAGATTATCTCTTTAAGGTAGTCATCCTAACTAATGAATTTGATGTGGGATATGAGGAAAAGAGAGGCATGAAGGATGATGTCTTGGTTTGTAACTGAGTGACTTAGCAAATGGGCATACCATCTCCTGAGTTGGAAACAATTAGGGGAAATGTTAGTTTGGGAATGATAAGGGGGCCTGGGGAGGCAATTGAGAGAAATGAAGTCATCAACCCCATATCTAGAAATGAAGTCATCAACCCCATACCTAGCAGAGGACTAGCACATGGAAGTCGTTTATTAACTAATGAATGAATCAACCAATGAGTGAAACTGAATAGGTAAGTGAAGGAAAGAAAGAAAGAAGAAGACCAGGCTCGGTGACTCGCGCCAACAATCCCAGCACTTTGGGAGGCTGAAGTGAGAGGACTGCCTGAGCCCACGGCCTAGAGACCAGCCTGGGCAACATGGCGAGACCTCATTTCCACAGTAATCAAAAAATTAGCCAGGCATGATGGTGCATGCCTGTAGTTCCAGCTACTTAGAAGGCTGAAGCAGAAGGGTCACCTGAGCCCAGCAGGTCGAGGCTGCGGTGGCCGTGAGCATGCCACTGCTCACCAGCCCTGGTGACAGAGTGAGACTCCAACTCAAAAAAAAAAAGAAGGAAGAAAGAAAGGAAATTAGCCCTAAATGTCACAGTATATGAACCAAATCTCTTTTGGCAAGATGATATGATCTTAAGGACCTCAGGCTAGAATTTGGGACAACTGGGTCCCGGTCTCAGAAAATATTTCCAAACCTCAAATTACTCCTTTCAACTTTTATTCTGGGACAACTTCTTTTTTCTTTCTGGTTAGGAAATGTGCTCACATATTCATTCATTCATCCCAGTCTGCAAGCGCACAGCCCTTGCATCCCTATGCATAACTGCAGAACAGATAGCCCTTGGCAGGAAGCTGCCAGTCAATGAGGTCCTCTGATGGGGAACGGCCGATCTGTGAGCTCCTCAGCCGCGGGGTAGAGCAAGACTGAAGTCCCTCCCACAATCATCATACGCTTCGCCAACCCCACACCACTGGGCTTCTAAGACACATGCCCTCAGCGTCCCTGCAGGCTTTGTGGAGCTGGCTGCTCAGCAGTCCAGATAAATATCCATAAATCAGTTTCCCCAGAGGGTCTCACTCTCTAAGGTCGTGGATTTAAGCAAGAAGGGAACAAAATTAGTTTAGACCATGTTTTAGCTGGCCTTGAGTTGACCTACTTTAATAATTGTTCTTCTTAACTGAGTACTACGTGTTCTCACTCATAAGCGGAACATGAACATTTACCATAATACAACAAGAAAGGGATTGGCAGTGGTGGGTCATTGCCAGGGGAGGGGGAGAGGGGCACATAACACCAATAAGGGTACCTGATCTCAAACCAAACAAAAGTGGGGACCAAAGAGAGGCCCACACTCTATCTATATGATGACCACTTGTATACCTCAATCTGAGCTGCACCCCACATCTTTAAAATTAAATAACAATAGTAATAATATTAATTGCTCTTCCTGAGCCTTCTGCTGGTTCCTATTGAGACTCTCAAGGGGAGAGCAATTAGTGGGAAGAATATTTTTTAATTGCCTTCACCACTGGGGAAGGTACAATGCAAAATGAGAAATATCTATGAAAATATTGTGATACAGTTTTGGGGCAACAGCCTTGCCGCTGTTTTGCATGTTATGCAGTGTTCACGTACTAACCACTATTGTACTGGCTCTTTCACAGGATGGAGGGTTCAGAGTGCACCTACATCAGCCCAGTTGCCTGTTTCTTTTCCGGCAAAAATTACCCCCCCGACCACCAACTGGACTAGCACTCCACAAAACACTGCTGCAGCCACTGCCTCTCCAACCAATGCCACTCACAGCAACTCAGTGCTCCCAGTTACAGCGTCAGCCCCAACATCTCCACTTCCCAAGAACATTTCCATAGAGCCCAGAGAAGAGGACATCACCAGCCCAGCTTTGAATTGGGAAGGTACCAACACAGATGCCTCACCTCCTGTGTTCTTTTCAACAAGCGGCAGAGTCCACCTAACACCGACACCCGAGGATCACAGCCCGGGCATTCATGAAGCAAGCATGCCAGCTACAGGGTCACAGTCCCCCAATGAACCTTCCACACTCATGTCCCCTCAAGCTCCAGCCTCATCACCCTCATCCCCATTAACCCCACTGCCTGAGGTTTCTTCTGCTTCCCTCCCCACCAACCGCAGCTCTACTGTGACCAGCACCCAGCCAACAGGAACTCCAGCGGCACCAGAGTCCCCGAAGGAAGAGGCCAGTTCTGACCACACATCCACTTCACCAGCTATGGTAGAGCCAATCCCCCAGGAGAAAACACCCCCAACCACTGTGCCAACCAAAGTGATGTGTGAGCTCATAGACACCGAGACCACCACCACCTTCCCCAGGGTGATCATGCAGGAAGTAGAACACGCACTAAGTTCAGGTGAGTCTCTGTCTAGAACAATCATTATTTGTTTTAATTTCCAATAATTTATTTAGGCTTTTTTGTTTTCCTGGTTTTTTTAATTTTTAATTTTGAAGATGTGGCGTACAATTCAGGGTTAGGTATACAAATGTTCATTCTCCTGGTACCCTTGTGGATGAGATGTTCCCCTCACCCCGGCAGTTTCCCACTACTGCCAATTCTTTCTTATAATATTATAATAATTATTCATGGTCCGCTTATGAAAGAGAACATGTGGTACTCAGTTCTTTGTTTCTGTTATAGATCACTCAATACTATAAACTCTAAGCCCATCCAAGTTACTGCAAAGTTCATAATTTTGTCCTTCTTTATGGCTGCATAATATTTCATCATGTATATGTACTTGTTTTTAAATCCAGTCTTCTTTTGATAGGCAGCACAGTTGGCTCTATATTTTTGCTGTTGTGAATAATGCTACAGTAAACATGCATGTGCAGGTATCTTTTCCATAGAGTGATTTGAGTTCCTCCGGGTATATTCCCAGTAGGGGGTTGTGGGGTCATATGGAAGGTCGATTTTTAGATCTTTTAGGAATTGCCACGCTGTTTTCCTTGTCTTCATGTGATGTCACAGGGAAGGTAAGCAAGTGAGACTGTAGAAAATGGATTCACAGCGTGGCTTTTGGTCAGGCCGCTTAAGTTTCACTTCTGGCTCCTGACCTTCGGCAAGTTACTTCATCTCTTTATGGCCTTGTTTTTTCCTGTCTGTAAAATGGGCATGAAATAGGTTCCACCAGTGGTTGTGGAGATTAACCAAGATGACATGCAAAAGCGCTTAGGACAGCTCCTGGCAGAGATTAAATGCTCAGGAAATGTCTGTTTTATTATGATTGTGCTGCATTTTAAAGTAGTGTTTGCCTTTTGGAAACCAGTCAAAGTAGAGTGGGAGTGAAAAGAGCTTGTTTATTCATGATCCTCACTGATGTATGCCATGGGAAAGACAATACATTTTACAGGACATCACATTTGCTTTTATTCTCCCAGTAACCCTATAGTCAGTATTATTTTTATTTTCATCTTTCAGTCTTGGAAATTATGGCAGAAATAAATTGAGATAAATTGAAGGTTTTTTCCCTGAGGCACATGTATTTGACATTGACATGAAGATGGTAAACTTTAGAGTATGGGGCAGGAAGAAGTTTTGGAGGGAGGAGTTGGCCACTTGATAGAGAAACAGGTGAGAACAGCTAGGGGACAAGGGAGGAAACCAAGCTGTGGCTCCCTCCCTGAGTGGGTTTGTGAGAAATACGGGCTGAGAAGGCAATATGGTAATAGCACAGACAGAATCACACATGACCAGCTGGGGCCAAAGGAATGACTGTCACTGAGGAGAGAATCATGTCTTTTAACAAATCATTGATAAACAACCATTATAAATGGTAACTTTACTAGATAGCAGAGGCAGGAAATAGCTATAATTAATATCTTAAAAGACATGATTCCTCATGGAGGAGCTCCCAACATACTAAGGGGAGGAAGTCCCAAAGAATTGCAGATTCTTACTTCAAAGGTACAGTGCATCAGTGAGGATCCCAGCCAGAAAAAGAAAGACACTCACACTGGGATAAGAGAACTAATTACAAAGGTCTGTCTGGGGCATAGGGAAACCACAGGAGCATGGTAACAGACTGTTATGGGTCAGGCCTAAGAGGGAAAGAGTGGATAGTAATCAGAACCCAGGAGACAGCCATGTACAACTGGCCAACTTGACAGGAGCAGTGACTTTTGACTGAAGGATACAACTGTCCCAAGGTTAACCTTGTGGAGAGAAGGGAATAAATACTGTGCCCTCCTCTCGTCTTCCCTCTGATATGTAGCTGGAAGCCAAGAATCAAAGAACCCATTGATGTGGGCTATGCAAGTAGCCTTCCTGGAGGTTAGTTAGAGAACAGAGTGAGAGAAGGTTGGACAGCAGATCTGCAGAGGAGAAAGATTCCTCTGGGCAGCACCATCTCCATTAGCACCCTAGTTATGCTATTCCCCTTCTGCCCCCCAGCACCATATTTACACCTCCAGGCCAGTACTTTCCACACTGCACTTGGATATGTGTCTCCTGCCTGTCTCTACCGCAACCCCTGTACCCTAGGCTCTCAGCATGCAGGCAACATCTCTGGCATTGGCACCTGGAGTAGAGTGTGCCTCAGCTTTAATGTGATGTCTTAAGAACTGTCTCTAACAAAGGGGCTATCCAGCACAGTCTTGCCAGCAGCGATTCATCTCTTCTCTCCTTCCTAGTCCAGGCTCTCGCCTCTACCAGTGTGCACTACTTTTCAGGTTCTTAGTCAATCTCCCTCTCTTCACTCTCTGCTTCTTCTAGGATCCCCTAGACATAGAAGATTGATATTCTGGAGCACAAAGTCTGAAACTGGTGTGCATGAATCTCTGTAAGCTGACACATCTTCTACTTTCTGCAAGAACCCTAGTTCCATAGGCTAAGTTTCCTAAGACAGTCTCTTTCCAGTATTTTGGCTTGTTTTCTAGACCGTGTGTCTTGATTTCCTCAACTCTAGGCCAGCTGGGTCAAGAGGCACAAAATTAGTGGCAGAGTTGGGTCATGAACCTTTGGCATGCTCAAGAATATTGCAGTAGGGTCTCAGAGCAAATGACTGAATTCTTCAATGACTGGGTAGGAGGAAGGTGTGGCAAGTTAGAGGGAGATCACTGAGCATAGGCCAGTGCACACTTCACAGACCAAAGAGGATTTTTTCTTATGACCTAAATAAAAAAATAGATGAACCTAGTGTTCATCTACCTTCTTGATGCAAAGAAGTATAAGGCCTATCCTTTGAGAGTCTATAGTCCAAGTAGAGAGAAAGAACACAGGACAAGTAACTCTTAATACCATGCCAGTTTCTACCGTGAGAATGAACCCAGGTGGACAGAAGTACTTGGAGATGATGTGACACTATCTATTCATTTCAAAGGTGAAGAAACTTTGTCCTAGAAGTTCAAAGTGCCTCACCCAAGGTCACATGGCTCAGCTCTCGGCCCAGCTCCCTCAGCCACAGTCAAGTCCCCACTCACCACCCAGCAGTGTTGCACTGTCCTTTAGTCAGTCAGCAGACCATGCAGCACTCTGTGAGACTGTGCTTCCAGATGGCTATTTTGGGATGCTCTTGCTTAGACATCTTTATGCTGCCTTTAGCAGTGGCAGTAATAATGCCACATTTTGCAGAGCATTTTGTCTCATTCTGTATGCATGCACATAGCATAACTTCTACTAATCCAAGGACTCATCTACTCAACAAATATCTAAACATAGTCACCAATGAATAATTCTGAAACACAGGTGAATGAGTTAAATTAGGCTAGAGGGATTAAGGAAGGCTCCATGACAAAGAGAGCCAGCAGCTGAGTTGCAAGGGATAAAGGGAATGTGGACCTAAAGGGAGATGAAGGGGACATCGGCCAGTGAGTTTCAGTGCTTCAGGAACCAAGAGCACAGTAGCTAATGCTGCACACATCTGCATCCAGAATCCAACCAACAGTTGGAAACAAACTGTTCTTGTCAAGGAATTCAGTGTAGCCCATGTTGCCAGGTCTAGTGGTTACTTCTTAGACCTGGTTTGACCCAACCTGTCAACAGCATTTGACCCAGATGATAATTGCCCTCATCTTTAAAGCACAGCCTCTGCTTGGCATCCACAGAATGTTCTCTCTTTGTTCTTCACCTGCCTCACTGGCCCACCCCTTCTGTCTCTGCTGCCTCACGTCACCCCTTCACCTTCCTGCACTCACACCTGAGATGACCTCACCTCATCTCATGACTTTAAATGTTGTCTGTAGCTGATAACCCTGAGATATAAAATTCTATCCCTGTTTTTGTTTCACTGGACTACAGACATGTATATCTATCTAGCTCTCAGTCAACTCATCATCTCCGCTTGAGGGGGGCCTATGGGTATCTCACACTCAAAGTGTCTAAGGTCAACTATTGATTTCCTCAGTTCTCAGCCTACTCCCCCGATCTCTCCTGTCTTCCTTCAGTTCTTCAGGTCAAAACCCTCAGAGTAATCCTAGACTCCTTTCTTCATCATTTTTCATGTGTGTTACTTTAATATTCCTATAACTGGTCTCACTACTCACCACGCCCTCACCAGACAGATCTTTTAAAAACTCAGAACAGACTCTACTGCCCCTTGGCTCTCATGCTCACTCCAATTGCTTCCCCTTCAGAGTCAGAATAAAGCCAAGGTCATGCCTACAAGTTCAACATGATCTGAGCCCACATGACCTCACTGTCCTCCTCTTCTTTTCCACTTCCACCTCAGTCACACTGGCAATCTTACTGTTTCTTGAACGTACTGGGATACTCCTGCCTCAGAACCTTTGCACTGACTGTTCCCCCTACCTGAAACTTTAATGGCTCACTCCTTTTCATCAGTCAGAACTCTATCTACTCGTTTCCTCCTCAGCAAGCCTTTACTCATTCCGCTATCTAAAACTGTTACCCCATCACTATTGGTCCCTTTACTCTGCTGTATTTTCCTTTTTATCAATTAATCATCTTTTGACATCATCTCATTTATGTGATGAGTCAGTCTTTGTTTTCTGCCACTAGGCAGTCAGCTCCATGAAAACCAGGACCTTGTTCACACATCTCCAACCCCTAGAAATAATCCAACATACATCACACCCTCAATAATGTTCACTGAGTAAATAAATGAGTCAGTCAACCAATACTAGAGAGGTTATTAGATCCTCCTTAAGCCTCAGTCTTATCATCAGTAAGGTGGGATAGGGATAGTATTGGCATGATGTAGTTATTGGAATCTTCAGATAAGAGAATACATTTATAGTACAGTGTACATTGGCTATAGAACATAGCTCAATTGATGGCTAAGGCTGCTATTTTACTATTATTTACTGTTCCTACTATTGTTGCTATTCAGTTGTTGCTATTATCATTTTCCTTATTATTATTATAGTTATTATCTTGAGGACTGCCCACCATCTTCAACATTTATTGAGCTTCTATTATGAGCCAGGCATCTGGATAAGTATTAGGGATATAGCTATGAATAATATAGTCACTCCACCCATGGACATGACAATGTCTTGTGTACATGAATATGGCATAGCAAGTAAGCTAGTTTGGATCCTAGGTTATGTGGAAGGAGAAACTGCAAATGAAGTAGGAAGGAAGATTTTCAGAACAAGTGTCAGAGGCATAATAAGATGATTAGCTGTACTTTCTAAGTCACTCATATTGACCAAATGCTTTTGATCAGGGGAAGAACATGCTGAAAATTATGCTTGGAGAGTATTCAACTGGCAGGAATATGTATGGCAAGTTGCAGGGAGTTCAGGACTGAAAACGTACACCAGCTTATATCTATTTTCTGGTTTGTCATTGTTATGCACTGATGGTAGCCATGTCATTTAACTACCTTAAGTTTAAGGGCTGTTAGCTGTAAACTGAATACAAGAGATGCCATCTTTCAGGTTCTTTTAGCTTTTCATAGTATGATCTTTTTTTATTACAATTATCCTTCGCAGAAAACATGAAGTTGATATTCATAAGAGGCATACTGAGGATATGTTTGTTTCAAGAATTGGGCTAGACTGGCACAGGTAGCTCCTCATCCGATTCTCAGAACATTCCAGTGAGGTTCTCCAGAGAGATTAAGTGACTGACTCAAGTTCATACCTGAGTGACCAGGCCAGGATTCAAATTCAGTTCTCCTGACTCACTCTAAGCCAAGTGTTGTTTCCACTAGACACATGTACATACACATTAGCAGAGGATTGATGGGCTCCAGCACTACTGTGTAAATGAGCTACATGGGAGACTGCCCAGATGTTGCTGGCTGGTCCCAAGGGATAGGGCTGCCCAGTGGAAGAAGCAGGTGGTGGTAGCAGCCATCCAAAATCAGCTGTGCAGAAGAAATGAGTTTTGGTTGATTTTCATTTTGCAGCTTTTGTTTGACTTTAAAGGAAGCAAGAAAGATGTGATATGTTAAATTTGGGTCATCTTGTGTTATTATATCAGAGCCCTTCAAGGATGGAAACTATGACTGCAGTGTGTTTCTGACTCCCTGAGCATAATTGAATGGCGCTGTGCACAATTTGGTGCTCAGTGAATGCTTGAGGGATTAACTGACGTTGCAAACCAAGTTATACTCAAAACATCATCAGTTCTTGCACATGCAAGCTTTAAAATTATAATCACTATGCTTGTTGCAAATTGGATATTCTCTTTTGTCTGTAAAATCCACACATCCACTGTTCTTAGCTGTCATATTCTTTCCATTACTAAGAGGACAACTTACAACTGTGAAGTCCACTGAACTTTAAATTGCTGATCTGAACCCCAGTATTTATCCAGTATGAACCGTGGTAATAAATGCCCTTAAATAAAGGGCACTTAGCAAGCACAGACATCTCTGTGTCTGTACCTACAAGAGACTTTCAGTTCTACAAGACATCCATACCCCTTTGGGTAAATATGGATTTGGAGAATCAACTTGTAGAAAAAATAAAGAGTACTTTTTAAAATATACCTAGAGGTTGGGCTCGGTGGCTCAGCCTGTAATCCCGCACTTTGGGAGGCTTAGGTGAGTGGATTGCCTGAGCCCCCGGGTTCGAGACCTGCCTGGGCAACTTGGCGAGACCTCATCTCTACAATAAATCAAAAAATCAGCCGGGCGTGGTAGTGCATTCCTGTAATTCCAGCTACTCGGAAGGCTGAGGCGGAAGGATGGGCAGAGCCCAGCAGGTCAAGCCTGCAGTGGCCGGGAGTGGCCACTGCACTCCAGTCTGAGTGACAAAGTGAGACTCCAACTCAAAAAACAAAAAATAAAAATAAAGTAAAATAAAATATACCTAGAAAAGTTTTAGGAGTAAGACATATATATATGTATTGTAGTATGTCAATGACCATTGTATTAAATGACATATTAAAGATAGCTGAAAGAGGAAAGCAATGATTTCATTTTAAAAATAGATGTAAGAAGACCATGTGAAAAAATGGTAAATATTTTCTGGTCAGATTCATTTTGAATGCCCAGAATGTATGAGAAAGCAATAATCCTAAAAAAGAAGGTATCAAAGGCTTAGTTTTATGATTATTAGGTCACTATACCTGCTTAGGCCTGGTTCTCCTATGGTAAGTTCCACCACCATCTTTTCAGATGCTCCCTAACCCTTCTTTGTCACCAAGGACTGTCGATTTTGAACTCTTGGTAGCTCCCAAGCTCATCTACTTCTCTTTATTCTCATTCTCAAGTCAGAGCTCTTATAACCTACCTCAATAGCCTCCCGACTACACCCGTTTCCTCCCCTGCGTCTTCCCTATCTTTTGCAGCATACAGCAGCCAGAGTGGTGATTAAACACAAGTCTGATCAGGTCTTACGTGGCCTTATTACCATGAACATTCCAGCCCCTGGGGCATCCCACTGCTCTCGGGGTAACATCCCCAAGCCTTCTTCACTTTACATGGCCTCCACCTGCCACCCTTGTGTCATCCCACACCCTCCCCGCGACTCTCCGCATCACCCACACTGGCTGATCCTCAGTTCCACACACCTGCATCTCCCTCTTGACTTCAGGTCTTCACTTACTCATACGCTTCCACCTGGCACACTCTCACAGCATGTCACTTCACCTAGCGAATTCCCACTCACTCCTCTGGTCTTAGTTCAAATATCACCTGCTCAGGATGTCACTTATGGGTCTCCCTAGGCTTGGTCACTCTGGCCTCCTGGTTACAATCTGTCACAAGTCATTCAGATCCCTTCTCTGCAGGATGTGATTACACATCAACCCATGTGGCTCCTTGTTCATGGCCTTTGCTGCTTTTTCAGGTGCATGAGGGTAGGGCTTTGTCATTTGGGCTCACAGCACTTCACAGTGTCTAGTTCAATGAGGGCACTCAATAATTATTCAGTGAATCAATGAATGAATGATTTGTGGTGACTAAATATCAAGCTTTAGATAATAAATTCATATATTGTCTTAGCCTCACAAATTATGAGCTTTGAATTGAGAATTAAGAAAAATTAATACCCTCACTGTTCCTGCAAAGATGCCCCTGCTACCTTGTAATCATTTTACACCACCTGAGGGAATTTCTGCTGCCCACTCCTATTCCTACTACACCTCTCTTTTCCCACCATTCCAATTCCCACCTTTGGCTTTCCCATGGACTTCAGGAATAGGAATTCAAGGTTATAGGTTGTTATAAACTCCTAATCGTGTTTTTATCATTTGTGCCCAATTCTTTAAACTTAGGCCAAACCCTAAAGCTTACTAAAGCCAGGTCAACTCCCATGAAAGACTACAACTGTCAGGTTTTATTTTATGTAAGAATTATTCTGAATTTTTGTCTCTACTTCTTATATTTCTCCTTTGGCTTACTTTTATTACCTAAATCTGGTTTTGAAATATTGCCAAAATGTCTTTTGAAAAAAAAATGTCAAGGTAATAAAAGCAGCAATTTACCATTTAAGTTGTCATCTAGCTGCAGTGTAACTCCATCACATATTTTAATTGTCCCAATGTCACCTTTTATTACATTTGGAGAGTTTTGTCTCCATGGAGCAAATTTTGTTTTCTGTTTCAAACGCTTTCTTATAAATGACTAAAGTGATCATAGAAATGCTTCACTGAGAGAGTGGAATTTAGCTTATAAGTACAGCTGATCTCAGTAATGAATCTATGACTTGTTGGTTTATTGGGAAACTGATTTGGAGTATGCCTGATTCCTCACCCAGACTGAACCCTTACTGTAGTCTTCCAACTCTAAAGAGCATGTCATTTTATTACAAATTAACATGGCAAGTAAGGGAGGCTGGTTCGGCACCATCCCATCGTCTTTATCAGAAAAGGATCTAAAAATCCCATCCCAGAGAGTTGAGTCAGGAGTATCCCTTCCCAGAGAGTTGAGTCGGGCATATTAGGAGAGCATATCATGGTTACTAAATTGATATGTCTTCAGCATGCCTTGTTTCTCAGGTCTTAGGAAAAAAAAATACTGGCCAATAAGCGACAACATTTTGCTTAACAGTATTATGCTTTTATTGTTAGATTCAAGGGTGATTCATTCTGGGGATGGACCAGAGGCTTAGAGATGAAGGTGAATTTATTTATTTAAAATTACAAAATCTCATTAAGTTCACGGAAATAGACCATCAGAAGGACTTTGCCATACTTCCATATGAATAAATCATGGAGTAAGTCCGAAGCCAGGCTCCAGGAAGGCAAGAATGTTAGTAACAGTGTAAGCTTTGGCATCAGACTGCTTGGTTCAAATATCACCGATGCCATTTGCTTTATGGGCAACTTGCACAAGTTTATTTATCACGGGTGTCCCATTTTCTTCAGCCATATGATGTGGGTAATTATTGTACTGTACTTGTTTTATGGGGTTTTTATTAAAATTAAATGAGACGAGTATATAAAGTGCTTCTTATATAGTCACCACTAAATAAATGTTCACAATTATTATTACAGTTGGGTCCTTAATTCTCAGTGTGGATACCAACCAGCAAAAGTTTGGACTCTTCTAGATTGATTTTCTTGACTTGAAGAGTAAGAATGTTTACAAAACACTTTAAGACTCCCAAAGGTATTATTACTGCGAATATTAGGTAATAAAGGTCAACTTAAGTGCCCATCTACAGCACAATACAGAAAAGGATCATCCAAAAAGTGTGAAGAAGTAAAATAACTATGTTTACATTAGAAACAGTAACACTTTGAGAGAACTTGGAAAATCTAAAGTAAAAGTTTAAGAGTCCAAACAACCAGAAATTTTTGGTTAGGAGGAGAGCAATCTTGGGGAATTGGTGGGGAAACAAAAACTGGGTTGCCAGGTTTGGCCTAGAACCCACCTGCCCCCAATGTGTACAGTCAAGACCTAAAGTCATACTCTTCCTTTGACTTGCCTCAGACTTTGGAAATTATTGTTCTTCCCAGTGTTTCTAACTCTAAAATGTTGAGTTCCTGGGAGAAGTTAAAATTTGGTGAATACAGTATTCAAAGGCAGGTTCTTCATGACCTTAGTGATTAATTACACAGAAGCGAGGTTAAATTTAGCTGGTGGCTCCTAGGAGATCCCTGAGTCCTTGGAACTGCAGTAATTATATTGATGTCACTGCCCTTGGGTAAGGTGTCAGGACAGGTAACCTGAAACTGTGATTCTCTGCTCCCTATTCATATTTCATAATAAAAAATAATAAACTCTCACACCGCTTGGCAAACAAGGTTAGGACTCTGTGTCGAGTTCTTCCTTTCCTTCTTGTTTGTGTCCTATGAACCAAGAAAATACCAGTGTGGAAGGTCCCACACACCAAGCCTAGTGAAGCCCATGGGAATTTGAGCCTTCATCTGGTAAATTGTATGTTTTTTGAAAAGGATATATGCCAACTTTTCTGGTTTATTTTTCCCCTCAGTATGTTTTTTTAATGATGCCTCGTTTTCATCATTGAAATACTAAAGAGAGAGAGGAAGAAATATCAACAATGACAACAGGAACAACCTCTCTCCCACTATTTTTGGAGATGAGTGGCAGCTCGCAGGTAAAACATTATTCACCATCTAGGCGCCATTCGAAGACATGACTTAGAAGTTGAGATCCCTCACTCATAAGCGGACCCTGAACATTTACCATAATACTTTAAGAAATGGATTTGCAATAGCTGGAAACTGCCAGGGGAGGGAGGGGGGCACATAGCATCAATAAGGATACCCGATCTCAAACCAGACGAAGTGGGGACCAAAAGGAGGCCCAAATTTTACTTCTACAATGACCATTTGTATATCTCAATCTGAATTGTGCCCTACATCTTTAAAATAAAAAAAAAAAATTAAAAAGAAGTTGAGATCACTGTACTTGATGTTCCTCATTCCTTGCAGTCTCCTTTTGGTCTAGGGACACCATTAGGCCAACTGAATGAGGGGAATGCACCCAGACACCACACTGGAAATGCTGTGAGTTCACCAGCTTGTCCTAACATGGAGGACAGCCACATGCTATGAGACAAGGAGATGAGGAACATTGTCTGCTGTTCTTAGAAATTCAGTATGGTTCACATTACAGTGTCAAAGGAGAGCTGGAGTCGGGCAACCTAAACACACCATCAAAATAAATTCCAAGTGGGAAAGAGGCTTCATTTGTGTGGAAAAAAATTGTAAGTGAAGTGAAGAAGCATTAAAACCATGACAACCAGGAACTCTGCTGATGCGTGTGCCCTGGTTTGAGCTAATTGCAAATGTGTGCTCCCTGCATCCTTCAAGTATGGCTGATGTGACCCCATGAGGGGAGAGACAAAAGCAAAGGAAGAGGGGAAGTGAGCACTGGGCTTGTGCAAGTGCAAATCTCTTATTATCTCAACTGAGATGAAAATTTCTAGCACACATTTTAAACCATATGCTTTTGACAGGTCCAATGCTTGACAAAAGTAAAGCCAGCCTCCAAGCTAGGTCTTCTGATTACACGAAGTGGAAAAGGATAGACATAAGGAATCCTGCTTCAAAGTTTGAATCCCAAATCTGCCCACTCACTGGCCATCAGATCAGTGTATAGACGTAAGGTAAAAGATTCCAGCTGTGGTAATATTTGGCTAACTTTGATAAAGTTTACCTGTGCCACTCTGTGTACAAATGACTAAGTAGTAATTTAATGATTTAAAAAGTTAGGGAAAAGGTGGTAGGGGAAAATGCTAACTTACAGAGACAAACTTAGGTTATGTTCATTAAAAACGCTCTGCTGTAGCATATTTGCATGCAAGCTGTGTGTCTATAAAGGTTTCTTTTTGCATCATAACTACCAATAAAGTTCCATTTTTAAAAATAGCTATGCTTCAGAAGAAATCAGAGTTATTTTATGAATTGCTTACTTTGGACCTAGACAAATAAAGAAGTATAATTTGGTATCCCTGACTGTAAGAGACTTGCAGCCCAGGGAGCTGTCAAAATATGCTCTCAGTAAGCCATTGATGTAGCCATGTACTTCATACATCTACATGGTGTATGTAGAATATGCATAACCAGTTATATACTAAAATAAGTGTGCCAAATTGCACCATACAAGATAAAAGAGCAAACATCCAGAAAAAGAGAACTCAAGATAGCAGCCATCATCTGGGATGGCTTCCAAGAGAGGTTTGGACTTGAGAAAGTTCTTGCAAGTAAAGGTGCATCCCTCTTCCCAGAGCATGTCCATGGCCCCTGTTCCCCACTCTTTCAAGCCCAAACTACTTGTTTGGCTTTCAGAGTTCTCCATGATTTGGTCCTGAGTGCCCAACCATTTTCATGGTCCCTGTTAGTTTTCATTATATCTGCTTACGGAGTCTGTGGTTCTAGTTTTGTCACTTCTGTACATTGTGTGATCTTGGGAAAGGCACGTAGTAAGTCTGGTAGTATTTCATTCTCCTGATTCATAAACTGTAGGAGCTGGGCTCTACAAAGATCTCAATTGTCAACTCCCTTTTATTTGTGCTCATTTACAAAGCTCTCTGTCTCATTTGATCCTCCCAATACCCCTATGAGGTGAATTATCCCATTTTTAGATAAGGGCACCAATCAAGGTGCTCTGTTTTCAAGCCCAGTGCCAATCCTTCAAATCCATAAATGTTTGGCATCTCCTCCAGCTGACTTCCACCTTGAGTCTCCATTACTGTCTATGTAAGCTTTGTCCATCCCTCAGAGAAAAGCTTTATTCCCACTTCTTCCCAAGACCACTTCAACTTTTACAGGAGCAGAAATACAGAATCTGGAGCCACCCACCTCCCTTACCTACCTGCCTGCCTGTCCATCCAATCCTGCATGTTCCTGTGTGGATCTCGGAGCCTGACACTTGTCTCTGCCATTGGGTGATGAGACCTCAGAGCCCTGGCTTGTGACTTCTCTACACCCCAAACTGTTCTGGCTCAAGACAAGACTATGGAGATCATTCAGGAGAGGCTTGTGGGGTTGATTTGGAGTAAGAGGGAGGAGACAAGATGAGCTTCTCTGGCATGGGGTAGACCGGGAAAAAGAATGGGAGTGAAGTCCAAGCAGACATGATCAGAAGATAAACAGCTCTCAATAATGGTAAAATTAGGATCCACCTAGGTGGTAGAATCCCAGAACAAAGGTGTTCTTTTTTCATTTACTCTCCCACATCCCATGACCTACACACGCGTACACACACCACCACCCAAGCAAATCGCGGTTATCATACACCCTGGGTTCTTGAATATGCAGCAATGGACAGTATTTGGCAACATTCAGTTATTCTGAACAGTAATTTGAGACTACAACACACATTAGACACCAATATCATGGACCTGCTTAGGTGGTTATTCTGTGGTTGTTGTCTGCTTCTGACTAGTCCTCCTCCTAATTAATTTGAGTCACTGAGCTTTTTTTGTGTGTTTTTTTGGGGGTTTTTTTGTTATTGTTGTTGTTGTTGTTTTTTGAGTTGGAGTCTCACTCCGTCACCCAGACTGGAGTGCAGTGGCCGCTCCTGGCCACCGCAGCCTCGACGTGCTGGGCTCCGGCAATCTTCTGCCTCAGCGTCTGAGTAGCCGGAATTACAGGCATGCGCTACCATGCCTGGCTGATTTTTTTTTAATTTATTGTAGAGATGAGGTCTCACCAAGTTGCCCAGGCAGGTCTCAAACCCGCGGGCTCAGGCAATCCACTCACCTCAGCCTCCCAAAGCATGGGATTACTGGCTGAGCCACCGAGCCTGGCGAGTCACTGAGATTTGACCCACCTTCACCAGTTCTTACAAGAGAACCCAAGTCACCATGCAGCAAGCAGTTCGGCCCTAACTCCTGAGCAGCCAAAAGAAAGCAGACAGAGCATGTGCCAGAGCTACTGGCTTTCTCAAAGAGCTGACTCAGCTCTAACTCTCAAGCCCAGGGGACAGGAAAGCCAAGTGGGTGACACATGGGCTCTGGGACCTGCACTAGCATCCCAGTTTTTCCAATTACCAGTCATGTGGCTTTGGGCTCTTAGAGTCTTCGTGCCTCAGTTTCCCCATCTTTAAAATGGAGACAACAAGAGAATCTACCTCATGAAGAGTAAATGAACAGAAATAAGGGAAGCTCATTAAACAGTCGCTGATACAGTGTAAATAAGAGGAACATATTAGTTGCTATTATTTTTATTGTTACTGTTGATTCCTATTACTGTCTTGGTTGTTCTTGGAGGAAGGAGATGAGATCTGAAGCTCTAGCTGAGAAAACAAGAGCCTAGCGTAATAAACGAAGGCTCGACACACACAGAGCTCTGTCAAGCCTTCACCAGCCGCCCACTTCTCTCCTCCAGCACATCTGCAGACACATACTTTCAAAGAGAAGGAATTCCTCTGAGACAAAATGTTCCTTTCCTCTCGGTGACCTTGACTGAAGGAGCCGCCGCACACTCTGAAGTGGCCACCTGCTCCTCTTCTCTGTTTCTTACCTAATCCCTAGACCAGGAAGTAGAATGAAAAGAGCAAGAATATTGAAAAACAGTCAAGAGGTTTGCTAAAGATTCTTCTCAAAATAGCTCAGAGGCGTGCACACATACCCGGGAACCTGGTCAAGCACTTATGCGGACTTTCTAAATAAGCTGACTGGTGAATTTTCAAGGAGAATGCAGTTCAGGAGTCATGTATGGGTAGGCGTGAGACGCTGGCCTTTTCTTCACCCCTGGAAACTTTCCACCATCACCTCCCTCCCCCATCTCCAGCTCTCTCAGGGCAACAACAACATTTTAAAAACCTAGTGAAGTTCTTTCTTTCAGAGGTGTCTTGGTTTCCTCCCATCACATCCTAATATTTTCAATTTGGATACAGTTGGCAAGTATTCCTGCCAAGAGGTTGGATGAAATGTTTCTTTCATGTTTAAAGGGGTGGAGGGAGGGGTATAGAAAATTTCCCAATGAGAAGCACCTGCAGAGGAGCAGTTGAGTTTGGGGAATATTGCTAAGCCCGGAGAGACAGGAGGGCCCATTTGGTCAAATGAGGAGGAGGCAGTTTGGACACAAGCAGAGCCCCTTCTGAGTGTGCGATGAGGAGAAAGTGTGATGAGGCAGGTGTAGGGAGAGAGACTTTTTAAATGGTGTCACAGTTGATTCCAGGACTGCCACAGGGTACAGATCAGAGTCAAACAGGGTCAGTGATGGTGTCTAGGGCCACCTCCTTTCTTGAGGGGGTAGAGAGTAGAGTAGTGGCCGACTGGAGCTGACCAGGCATTTTCTTTGGATGCTTCAAGGATATTATCTGACTCTATGCAGACAGTTATCCTAAATTAACTCTCCTCTAGTAATTACCTTAACTATCCATGGAGACTTGCAACTAAAGGGTGAAGAGCAAGAGCTAGGGTGGTAGGACCGTAGACATAGTTGTAGTAGGAATAGGTACTCAGGAAGACCTGGAGCAGGGGATTATAAGGTGAATAGGTGGAGATCCTGCTCCTTGGGAACTTTCTCAGCACAATGATTGGGGTAAAAACTTCTAGTTATCATTTTTTTTTTTTTTTGCTAATAATATACCTATTTATTCAACTTTTAATAAATGAGTTAAGCACCCACTATGGGCCAGAGACCATGCCTGGAGCTAAGAGTACACAAAGAAACAGGAAGAGTTGCAAGATGAACTTGGTTAGAATCTGCCTGAAGAACCTAACCAACCTAAACATAATACAGAATTGAAAAGAAGAAGATGCCAGCATCTAAGAACACACAGTAACACTGTCATGTACTTGGGGGTGTCAGAAAAATCTTCTCAAAGCATTGATATTTAGCCAGTCATGAAAAAAGACTAGAACTGGCCAAGCTGAGAAAGGGTCAAAAAAGTAACCATTTTATTTTAATGATTAAAAATGCAAAACCTGGATGGGCTGGGTTCAAGTGCTAATTTGATCATTTATCAGATATACAAACTTACTCTCTCTGAGCCTTGCCTTCCTCATGTATAAAATGGGAATAATTTGATTCACTACATGGAGAGAATTAAATGAGATGATCGTGATAACGTTCTTGACCTGCAGATGGTAGCCGTGGTTATTCTTTGGGTCATTTATTCTTGTTCTGGCTTGTTATGACAAGGACAAAATGTGACCCTGAGAAACCCCAGACCTTGGGGATGCCCAAAATTCAAGGAGCCTGTGGTTTGTGGGTCCTGCCTAACCCTCTGGTTAGGCAGAACATATTGGCAAGGTGGAATGTGTAAGCACAGTGGGAATTCTTGTATCTTGATATATACAATATACAGATAAGTGTCCTCCAGTTCTCTCATAATTTCTGCACATTCCAGGGCTTTACAGCTTGAGTCACACCCAGTCTGTAACTGGCAAATCCCAGTGAGGAAGAACTGAAATACCAGCCACCTTCCCCATCCTTCCACTCCCATACACTGCCCACCACATCAGCTTTCTCCTAAGGTAGAGCCTCCCTTGGCCCCAGCCACACCTTCCTCATTTTCCCTCTCCCTGCCCTGCCTTGAAAAAAGTGAAGGGGATGTTTATCGCAGCATTGTTCACAATAGCAAGAACCTGGAAACAACCATGCTGCCCATCAAAAGAGGACTGGATTAAAAAAATGTGGTACATATACACGATGGAATACTACGCAGCCATAAAAAAGAACAAAATCATGAATTTTGCAGCAACCTGGATGGAACTAGAGTCTATAATACTGAGTGACCTCACACAGAAACAAAGATCAGAATATCACATGTTCTCACTCATATAATGGACCTTGAACATCCAATGTAATA